>NW_015386456.1:837157-850375 GCF_001527695.2 Protobothrops mucrosquamatus | reverse complement strand
AAATCTAAAATAGAAAAAGAGACAGCAAAAATGATGGATTTATTATCCAATGTTCCTTTTAATAATAACAACAAAAGGAGGGAAGTGGAGAGGAAGATTATTATTAAATGAAGCATATATTAAAAGCACACTTTACATTCTAAATGCTAGTGAACAAATATTTTGAAAATGATCATACCTGGAAGTAATAGAATAAGCTTATTACCTTGCACCCAAACTGCATTAGTAATCCTCTCTTCGCAATCACAGTTAGGACTGGCAACTTCATCATTAAGTGATGCAGTCACTAAGCAAAATAGCACATAACTACAACAGATTTGTGATGTCACTTCCCTTTCAGTTATTAAGCAAGTCACCATAATCATTGAGACATCATGTAACTCTTCTTCTTCTTGTGCCATATCCATTATCGGACGTTGGCGATCATGTTAGCGATCCTGTTTTTATCAGCAGCCGCACAAAAAAGTGCTGCTGAGTTTTGTCCAAACCAGTCCCTTAGATTTTGAAGCCATGATGTTCTTCTTCTGGCTGGACCTCGTTTGCCTTCAATCTTTCCCTGGACAATTAAATGGAGTATGCCGTATTTTTCTGGGTGTCGCATCTCATGTCCGAAATATTCTAATTTTTGTTTTTAAATTGTTTTGATGATTTCCTTTGGCCTTCCCAGGCGGCTTATCACCGCCTCATTTTTGATCTTGTCAACCCAGCTTATATGTAACAGCCGCCTGTAAATCCACATTTCAAATGCTTCTAGTCTCTTCAGGTGGCCTGTAACTGCAACTTGCAAATTTCATGTAACTGCAACTTGCAAATTTACTGCCAGCTTCTCCATTGAGTCTACTTATTGTAAGCTGATTATGAAATGTAGAAAAGATGATCAAAGATCACAGGATGCTGCATGTGTTGTAAACTGCCAGCTGCAAAATGTATGAATTTTCATCACATGACCATAGCAACACTGTGCTAGTCATAAATGTGAGGACTGGTTGTAAAGTGATTTTAGTGCTGTCATAACTTCAAACAGGAGCTAAATAGGGCAGTCTTTAAGTGAGGCATTTGCCTTTTTTAATGGGACAATCTGCTTAATTACTCAGTATCCTTTTAGAACTCTGCTTATGGTCAGGAACACATTCTTAAACAAGAGCTCCTGCTAAAAAAAATCAAATCTCTAACAATTAAATTCTTCCCTTTCTCTTAATTTCCCAAATACATAACTTCCCTATGTGCCTTTTCATTCATTTCATTCATTAAATCATGCTAAGTAAATCATTTACTCCAATCTCCAGATACCGTGATCATCCTCAAATGCATCTATAAATAATTATTTCTACTATCTATCAATTGAGGCTTTCACATAGAAGTTTTAGAAATATATAAAAAAGAGCAGAACAGTTTATCAAGCAGAATACCTTTCTAGTGATAAGTATAGTCAGTTTTCTCACATTTTGACCAGTAAAGAACAGCTAACGTACATACTGTATATTATTGTATCACAATAGCATCTGTAATCTGTCATATAGAGACTTCCTTGCAAACCCTAAAATGTTCTCTGCATACCCGCCAACTTGGAGCTAAATGTAGTATATTGACACATGTTCAGGGTTTTCTATTCTTGCTGAATGTAATTACAGTAAAGCTCATTTTGTTTCATTTTTTCCATGTTCAAGATTGATCTAGTCTTTAGGGGAATCATCTCCAACTGATGTTTTCCAGATGTGATGAGCTACAGTTCTTAGCATACCAAGCACATTGCCATTGGAAAAGTCCTATTCAACATATAAAACATAGGATATACCTCAAGTGAGGCAAGCCCTTAGATCAGTGGTGGCGAACCTATGGCACGGGTGCCAGAGGCGGCACTCAGAGCCCTTTCTGTGGGCACGCGCGCTGTCGCCCCAGTCCTAGGCCTTCAGCTGGGTTTTATAAAACCTTTTTGCTTTAGGCCTCCACCGCCGTGTGCAAAAAAAAAAAAAAGGTTCAACCAATCAATCAATCAATCAATTTTTTTAAAAAAATCTTGCATAGTTGGAATTGATTGATTGAACTTTTTAGTCTCACCCAGTCTGCCGTTACCACCTCAGCCATGCCCACCCAATGAGCCACGCCCACCCGGCACCCAACGATACATAAGTGGGTTTTGGGTTGCAGTTTGGGCACTCGGTCTCTAAAAGGTTCGCCATCACTGCCTTAGATGATTGGTAATGAATTTGTGTAGTTTTTTTTTCTAGCAAGATGATATTACTGATTTTAAATTCTTGTCCTTTCACAGTACTGTAGGTGCTATAAACCTGACAGTGCTTTCCGTATAAAACTAGTAGGCAGGAGAAGGCTGTTTAATAGCAATGGTGAGCAGTATTTTTTACTTCAATGTAATAACCAATACTGTCATCAATAAAGCCAAACTTTTTGTCCTTCTCTTCTTCTGCCTGGGGATGGTTAAGGGACAGAGTGGGTGATTTACCAAGATGTATTATTTGCTCTCCCTTTTAAAACAACCATAGGAATAATTAGACTGATTAAAGGACAAATAGATATCTTAATTTTTCTGCAAGGTTCATAACACCTATTATAGCCCATGAAAACATTTCAACCCAAAACAAGGTTTGGAAATTTTTCATATTTTTAAGCTAATGCTCATTGGTCTTCATTTATTTTTCTTGACTATGATTTCTATATTTCACCATAACATTTAAATCAGAAACCAAAATATTTTGTTTCTTATTAAATAGTATATAAAGTGTTGATCGTGTAAACATATTTTGACTAAACAATAGAGGAAGATTTGCATGGCCTATATTGCTTGACAGAGAAACAGTCTGTTATGAGAGCTGATGCCTTTTCTTGTCATAGATCAGGGGTGTCAAACTCGCAACGTCACGTGACGTGTCGTGACGTATTGCAACTTTTTTGCCATTGCCGGCAATGGGGTGGGCGCGGTTTCACTATGATGCATCCGGCCCATGGACCGGCAGTTTGACACCCCTGTCATAGATAAGGCTCAATAGGACTTCAGGGATATTGTAATTGAATTTAAGATCCATACCAAGGAAGGACTACTTCCATTTTCCCCTCTAATCCAATGATTCAGCATAGATACAAAAATTTTGGTATATTTAACATTCTCCCAAAAGTTACATTGAAATGAATAAAATAATCAAATAAATGCCTGATGTTAATTATATTCCTGGAAACTGGAGGAAAAGAGAAGCAGCCCATTTATAAAATTGTTGCAGTAGATATAATTAGGAACCAAAGTTTTATGTAGCAAGTGACAGAAGGATACACAATAATTATAGTTTGTTGACAAGTGGAAAAGAATTCCTTTTTTATCTTAGAGCTTTAGAAACCAAGTGTAAATAAATATGCTATTTGACAGATTGTAATTGCCATCAGCAGGGCATCTTCCCCTTGAATCTGATGGTGTTATTAAAAGGGGGATTACAATTAAGCATTTTATAAAGTGACGTAAAAGTCCATTAAATTCCTCTAACAAACAGTAATTTGCATTTGATACTTCTACAACACTTTTTTTATTTGAAAAAATGTTGTTGGTTGTGACCTCTCCCTGTTTGGGTCTCCTGCTGCTCTTTTTGTGCTTTGATAAATGATATTAAGCATTCACTTTCTTTTTCTGATTCACAGTACACTTGAAAATATAGTATGCCAGTGATAGATCTCTTTGACTCTTACATGAAACATGGAAGACAAGACAAAATGAAATGTTGAATTCCCTTGATAGACCCAGAACATTTATTTCTTTAGGTTGCAAATAACAGGTTCCATTTAATTTTGTATTAAATCTGTTTCATTTAAGATGAATATATTTGTTCCTTTTTTGGGGGAAATGGTTTAAGTTTCAACTTAGAGAAAAAATAATATTTAGGAAAGGATAGTATTGAATAGATATTGAGAAAGAGTTCTGGCATTTTAAAAGCTTAATTCTCATATTTTTCTTCAAGACTCTATGGGTTTTCCTTTTCCTTTTTGTTTTAGACTCATATGCCTATTCTTAATTGATATTTTTCATATATGCTGAGGTCAAATAGCTTGCAATTTCAGTAGTTAGAAAGCTCCTTTTTCTATTGGTGTATACTGTAAATATTAAATATACTTAAATGATACACAGACATATCATTTAATCAGCACAAACATGCATATTTCTTGACACATGTGACAGAGATGTGTTTAGCATAACAAAACCTATAAGATAAAAACAAGAAACAGCTGGTATCAGTAAGTTTAGGAAAACTCTGCTTTTGGTATGGGTTGAAGGAAAGAATAGAAAGTGAACTATATCAGCAAACTTGCTTGAAAAGGCAAAAAAAGATAGATTTTTGGTTTCTGAACTGTTTGTTTCTTTGTCTTTGGGTTGGGTTTCTGCCTCTGTATGTTAGTTTTCCTGTATGTTAGATTACAGAGTCACTTGACTGAGCCTGCTGTAATGGTTGGTGTGTGTGCTGGTTGTTTTTCTTGAATGGCTGTATGTTAGGTTTCTGCCTGAGGATAATATGAACAATACTTTCACGTCATACTAGAAAATGGAAAGGTTTTTTATTTTCATGAGGGGTAAAAAGTCATGCTGAAAACATTCTACAAGATATTTCCTTAGAGAAAAAATTAAAGTAGTATAGGCTCTTGAGCTGAAGAATATTAATAGTATTGCTAATTACATTATGACACAAATCCAATTTTGGCTAATCACTCTGAGGCTTTAAAACTATGTGGCTAAAACCAGTCTTTGTTCTGTGATATTTCCATGGTCAATATGCAGATCCAAGAACATTCTATGCTTAAAAGCACATTAGAAAAAATACTAAATATGAATGGGAAGAATTTAACATCTGTGGGAAGAAATAGATACATGTTGGGAGTTGGAGCTTCCTTCTAAGAGACAGGGAGAAAGAGGTCTGCAAGCAGTTGTTTTGTCTTGGGAATTGTTGCCATCTTCTTTGATGTGTATTGAATCGAAGTGTATATTGAATAAACTGATTGTACCAAGATTGTTAAACCAATTAATCTTTGTGTAGATAAATAATACAGTTGGATAAAATGTTCAATGGATCTTAAAAGCTTTAAGATCTTGGTTAAAAACTGAAGGAACAGACAGGTAAGTAATGTTTCAGATACTAATTCCTGCTGAAGATCATACATTAATTTATAATAGGTGTGTACAGCATTAAAATTAAATTTTCTGATTCCAGACATGCTGTCAGGTGTCCATTACCCATTACTGAGGTTTTCTCATTTTATATGATTTTATTTTTATTTATAATAATAAGGTATTTTCAAGATCTTGAACAACAATATTTATCTTCTAAGGCCTTTATGTTTGAAGGAATTGCCCTATAGAACAAGTGGCTTGGACAGCATGTGCTAGCAAGTTATTTGTTGTTTTATGCCCTTTCTATTGTTTGAATTCAGAATCAGTGTTGTCATAATAACTGTGCACTACAATAAATGGGTGCATCATTTTAATATGAAGAGAGCACATGAATTTGTCAAAATGTGGCCCATTGTTACATGAAAAGTCAGGTATCTTTTCTGAGGCCACTGTATTGCATGGCCTAATGAGACATAACGCTTATATTTTCAGTCTAATCAGACATAACACTTATATTACAGATATTCCATTCTGTTAAATGATGTAGACAGATCTAAATTTTAGATCAGTAATAGTGTTAACTATATTTTTAAATAAAATTCTGGAATTCTGACAGAAGTTAATGAAATATCTAGATATATTTTCAGAAATATAGATGTGAGGAGAATGAAAAGGTGAGAGGGTGAGACAATTGAAGCGCTGAAGCCATAGCTCTACAGAACATCCATATCTAGGAATAAAACAAGAAGCAGTGACCGAAGAATGATGATGTTTGGATGTCGAGTGAAATTAGTGAAATTAATTGTTGGTCATGCACATTAAGAGATCCAATGGATGGATCTAAGAGAACCAGAATATTTGACAAGGTTTCCAATGCTGGTTTATGTTGTAACTAGAAACTGATTGTTTTCTTTTTGCTCTTTTAAACAAAAACTCCCTTTTCAATCTCATGTCCCAAACTTTATAGGACAAGAGATCAAAAAGCTGAAAGATCGTTTTTTTGTTTCCTGGTATTTTTATTGGACAGATTTCTATAAAAAATGTATAGGTACTATTGCACCTGTAATTGTGCTTGAACTAAATAAAATAAAATAAACAAACAAAAAAGAAGGAATAAGAAGAGACAGCCAAAATAATCAAATAGGAGTGGTTTTATATTCACAGTTTTTATTTCAACTTTTTAAAATCCTTATATGAAATCCTAAATCTGTTTGCTTGCTTTCCATATATTTATTGGAAATTTGAAGACCTATTCCAGACCTACTTTCTTCACTTCTTTGGTGGGAGGGGTTTTATTTACTGCCTTTAGTAGTGAGAAAGTCCTATTTCAATCATGTTTGAAATAACTCATTTTAGACAAGCCTGTGCTGCTCTGCTTACAAAACACATATGAGTGGAATATGCAATTACCACAACTCAGTTGCCTGCCACAGAAACATTTCAGCATTATAGCATTACAAAAATAGAATGACATGCATAATGAAAGATTTCAAGATTCACCCAAGGCATTTATTCTCTTCACCTTAATGTTCTCAGCAGAAGCAGAGTATCCATTAAAAGGTACTATGAATTATGGTTGCCTAGCAACTGGAAGGAGCTTGTAACAGCACCACAGAATGAAATGGCTGGTTGAGAAAATGAATTTTCTCTGAGCATTAGCCTGTTGAAACTGCCTTTTCTTGTGGAACATAAAGTGCATTTATTTGTCTCATGCATTTTTTATTAGAAAATTATTTGAGTTCCAGAGACTTGAATCATTTTGCTACAGGAGATATTTGATTTTAATGTGTTGTACTAAAATATATAATAAAAGACGTTTTCCTCAAAGTAAAGACACCACACTGTTCTCTGTAGCTTCTTTTGAATAAAAAAAAAAATCTTGTTTCAGGCATGTCATTTCTGTTTTTAATTAAAAAAAAGGAAGCAATAGAAGTATATTTTCAAATATCTATCTTTGGAGGACAAAATCTAAAATAACTTCATACAATATATGAGAAGTAGGACCACATACCTATGTATTTTATGGTGGCTTTATGATTTTAAGAGATTACTCTTAATTTCTGTAAAAGCTAAACACAGAAATGGCTGGGCCTATTAATCTAATTAATTCATTCTATTAATCATTACCCTGATATTTAATAAAACTGTGCTGAACATTCAGAAGCTTTGCTTGTCAAAGGATATTAGAATGAATGAAGGACTTTCCTCAAAGAAGTGTTTTGCAAGAGATCCTGAAAACAGTAGGGACAATCATTAAAGCAATTCTGCAAGCCTTGTAAAGGAGAAGACTATTTTCACATATAGAAAAAGCTTGCTTGACAAGCAGTTAGTGTAAAGACTTTGCATAGTAATTCATAGCCCTCCTTTATGGTTTCCTATGGAAAGAATGTTTATCTTAAGTTTCCATCAGCATTCGAGAAGCATAGCTATAGACACCTGTATATTTCTCAGACATCTGGTAAGTAATAATAAATTTATTAAATAAGTCATAGCATATAGAATATTGGTTTAATAGTCAGATTTATATTAAAACATACAGTTAGATGCACATTAAGATTGATTGTAGGCAAGGGTTGAGAAAAGATATCAACATGGAGGAATGGAGAAGCAATGGAGAAGGAGTAGCATCAGGGATAGGGTTGCTGCATGTACAGCACGGGTGTCAAACTCACCACATCATGTGACGTGTCGCAACGTATCACAACTCTTTTTGCATTCCCAGCAATGGGGTGGTATGATGAAACCAGCAAACGGGCTGGCAGCACCCCTAATGTACAGAGTGAATTGCAATCTAGTAAGATTTACAGAGTATTTAGACTTCAGTTACTGTTGGATTTAGCACTCTGAAAACTTTAATAATAACTCTCCTATTTCCTCCATTTTCTTTCTTTACAAATGCAGCTTTTGTTTTTTGTTTTGCTTCATATAAAGAGTCTTTTATAATTTTCCTTAACATTTCTTTGATGGAAATCATTGAATTGATTCATTGTTGTGAGGTACCTGATGATAATGTGGAAGTCGTTACTTGTTATTTATTTGATTTATACAGTTTCCCATCACTGTATAGCAGGCTAAGCAATTTTCCTAGTATCAAGGTGGGTGGGTGATCTTGGGCCATTCCTTATCAATCCTAGGAGGGAGGCAATGGAAAAACACTTCTGAAAAAATCTTGCCAAGAAAACTTCAGGGACTAGTCCAGGGAGTTACCATGTTTCAAAACTGATTTGAAGGCACCAATAGAAAAAGTAAAAAAAAAGTAAGGTGTACAAATATTTCAGGGAGTGATGAACGGGCTATCTGATGCCTTAGACAGTTTGATTATAAGTGGTAACAATATCTTTTGAAGCTATAATTGTATTGTTCTTAAAATCTGAAAACTATAACTCAGTGAAATTATAGAGATATAATTTCACACTAAAGGACCTTTGTATTTACCAGTATTTCTAAAATGATTGTATGTTATATTTAAAGCATTTTAAGCCATTCATCCTCCATTGGATTACATGCTGAACTCGTGTTAATTTAGTATCCAGTTCTTTATTAACTGATGCTCAAAACAAACAAAAATCCATTTAAACAGACAATTTATTATGTTATTAGCATTTAAGGTGTTACAAGAAGATTATTCTGTCAGCTCTAGTTTATTAATAATACTGCTTTCAAATGAAGTTATTTCACACTAATTTTCTGTTTCATTGTTTTTCCTTCTACAGAAGACAGATGTTCATAACATTTCTCCTGAAAATTTCAATGCTTTGCTAACCATAAAATTATTTATTACTTTCCATGTTTTGCTGCATTCATGAATCGTACAGAGAAAAAGCATATGATTCTGTATGGAAAACTATCAGGCTAAAATTAAGTATAAATTGGAGAACTTTATTTTAAATAACATAATTTTCTACTGTCCTTTAACAACTAAAATTTGGGTTCATAGTAATGTGTAACCATAGTTGATATACATACACATATCACATAATTTATGTCTACCATAAATTGTATATTTATAGAAAAGGTACTGTGAGAAATTTTCCTTATTCCCACAATTTCCTAGATTGGTTTAAAACACACTAAGTTACAATTTTAAAAAGTTTGTAGTTATTTTTCAAGTCCTGTAATAACTTTTATAATGCAATAATTAGAAATGCAATATATCAGCAGTAATAGCCTAATAATACATAGTTAACTGAAAAGTTTCTGTGTAAGACATATAGTAAATGTAAAATGTTAATATATACTGCTCACAAAAATAAAGGGAACGCAAACCCCTTCAGTTTCATGGTAAAATGTTCCCTTTATTTTTTTGAGCAGTATATTTAAAACCCTAGAGAAATAAAATGTCTTTGCTGGTATCAGGCATGGCTCATTCAGAAGAGAATTCCAGAACTGAGGTAGAAGGAAGGACTGAAAGGGAATGGATTACCACCAATTTGTATGTCTCTTTGATTTAGGTGCAACACAGAAGTCATTAATACAAAAAAATGTGAGGGATTTTGTCTATTTGCTTTTGTATTTTTTAAAAAAAAAAACAGTTGACAAAGCAATTTGGGATCTTTTATTCTATCAACACAGCTATATACTTTTCCCTTCATTTATTCTATTTGTCAAACTCATGCCTTTAAAGAAAGAGCTAGGAAGAACAATCTGGATGCAGAATGAGACATATGGTAGATGAAAATACATAAAAAATTGCTAAGTGTGGCTGTTATTTCTGAAACATTTATCCTAATAGATGGAATCAAAGATACATAAACATTATGCAGAGCCAAATCTAAACAATGTGTCTGCCAAAATAGATGATCTAGTAATGACATGATAGTAAACAGCATGCTGTTGAGCAAATCTTTACTCGTCTCTTGTGCTGTTAATTATCTTGTGCTGCAAATAAATTCATTGCAATGTAGTCTACTCAGTAAAGTATCTGAATAAGAAGAACAACATTGTATGCTAAAGAAGGCAACTCAGAGGAGATCAGGAAATAATGTGAATATAATTCTGCAAAAATGCTTGTATAGCAGAAATTGAATAGGGTACTATACATTTTAACATGATAGGTGTTATGTCCTGGGCCTGCTGAGTGACTCCGCAGGTGCAGGAAGCTGCAGAGAGGCCCCGGAAGACTACGTGTACGCCCGGGACCAGACAGGCTGTCTCCAGCCTATTGTGCATGTGCAAGGCGGGAGAATCCATTGCATTGATTGGTTGACACTGTCCCTGCAAAGGGGTATAAAAGGAATCCGTGCCATTTTGTGTTAGTTCTGTTGGAGAGTAAATAAAGAGAAGACTGTTGTTACTCCTGCCTCGTCTCAATGCCTTTACATCGGAAACAGTAGGTATCATTTCAAAAAACCCAAAAAAACCTGCATTGCCAGATAAGGGCAGAAAAGTAAGGATACAGTATCTCCTAAGTAGTCTTAAGCTTATTTTGACTGAATGTTTCATAACTGCACCCAACTCAAAGCCTCAGAAACTAAATATGTTTTATTGCATGCTATTTTATTAATATCAATAGAATTTATTTTCATACAAATGTGTCAATATTTCAAACTAACCTCTTAGTCCTTTAAAGTCACTTTAAAAATTGGTTTGGTTTATATAACATATTTATAGCTGTCCAGAGTCATTTACTAATGTAGGCGGCTATAGAAATCAAATTAAATAATTTAAAAAATTAATCAATCAATAAAGCCAATAGCCATTTAACTGCAAATTCATTGGTGGTTTTTCTGTGAGTGGTATTCAGGAAGTAACCCATGGGTAATATTGGAATAAATTTGGGATATTGCTATTGCTTATGAAATCTCTTTTTCTTATTCTGTGATCATCAGGTGGGATTTTGGAGCATGGCCACAAGAATAAAAAAAACTATTGAATAATGTACAGATACCTCACTCTCACAAGAAATCAATGGAAATGTTAATTGTGAAAAGTAGTAATGTTATGCCAACAGACCCAGATATGTTTCATATGTTTGGGGTTTAATTTTATTTTCAAACCATCACAAAAAAGCAACTATCCCAGATGAGTTCACACATCAAATAAAGGCCAAAGTTAAGTGACATAAGGTCCACTTAAAATGATAAAAATGATGCAAATTGAAGTTGAAAAGGCTGAGTTTAGATTAAGTGTTCTACATTAAGAAGTTCTACATTAATTATTTTATACATATCTGGAACATTAATATAAAGAGTCAACAAAAAAATAATAAAAAGAATTACTTGGCCAGGGAATTAAAAATTAAATTTAGAGCATTCAAAGGAAAAGAGAAGAAAAATAGTAAAGCACCAGCGTTCTTATGCATAGTTATACGTTCTAATTTCTAGCTGGGCAGTGGGTGTTCTTGGAAGGATGAGTAGAAAGACAAGTAGTATAAGGCAAGTTTATTTAATCACTGCTGTCATGATTCCGACAGACAGAGACAAATAAAGCAGAACTTCGAGGCTTGGAAATTCCTCAAAGAACATGTTTATTAGTTACAAAGTATCGGCACATAAAAAATGAAACCAAGTCTGAAGTCACACGTAACAATTCCCCAATACAAAGTTAAGAAATCCCACCCCTAAGGTTATGTAAGTAACTACGTTCCCCAATACATCTTCTTGACAGGCTTTTCATAAAACACCCAGCCTGCAGTCTCGGGAGCAGCTGATGACCTTGGTTCCCATGGGACAAAGGTTTATTTTGACTAGTTGAAGCACCTGGCAATCCTCTCTTCCTTCTTTCAATGTGTCAACCGAAAATGAATAAGGAAGATGGCTGCAGCCATGCTCATTTTCAAGTTGACATCTGCAGGGACACCCAAGGCACAGTGGTGGGATTCAAATATGTGAACAATCGGTTCTCTGTATGGATGCCGCTTCCAGAAGTCCATTCTGGGCCTGGGTAACAAAAAATTAGCTACCGGTTCTGCCGAAGTGGTGTGAACTGGCTGAATCCCACCACTGCCAAGGCATGAATATCATCCCAACTGCCCTGCTAAAACAAGTTAACACTTATATTGGGCAGCAGCAATATAAGAAGATGGTACAAGTAGATGATCACTTTGAACAATAGCAAAGGCATTGTGTGAGAAGACTATTGTAAACTTAGCACAATTAAATATGAAATGAATCAACTACACATTGATATATTAGGCACCAGCAAACTGAAATAAACTGAACTGGATGCTTTTAATTCTATGTCAAGCTAAAGTGAAATAATAAAACAAACCAGCTTCCAAGATTATATTGAAGTTATGCCCACCATTTTCAAGGAAACTCAGTTTGATGTAGTGGTTAAGATACCAAACTAGAAACCAGGAGACTGTGAGTTTTAGTTCTGCTGTAGGTACAAAGCCAGCTGGGTGAACATGGGCTAATCACACTCTGTTAGCCCTAGGAAGAAGTCAGTGGTAAACCACTTCTGAAATCTTGCCAAGAAAACTCCAGGAACTAGTCCAGGCAATTGACTAGTTCCTGCAGTGGAAACTGTCTTGAAGTGAAATGTAGAGGTACTTTATACTTGATCAAATTCTCAGTCTCAATTATTTATATGACACTAAGAAAAGCAGCTGCAATTAGAAATGGAAAAAAAATGACTAAACAGGTTTTCCTGCCTGCAGCAAGTTTTCCATAACAGTATGAAGCCACCAGTGTTGATTTATTATTGCTATAATGAACTGCAGAATCATCACATATAAGAATTCATTTTGACAATAAATATTCTTGGACTGTCTAAGTTTACTTTTGTTGTTAATTATTACAGTTTACTTTTTTGATGTGTAAACAATATTATTTAATGAGAGAATTCTTTCATTTGCCCCATCTTCAAAATACATAAACATCAAATAAATATATTTGTTTCTAAGTTATCTAATGCTTACTATAATATTATCTAATTTGATGCAAAAGAGTAATGTAGGCAAATGTAATTTAAAGATGTTTTCTACTATAGTTCCCATGATACATTGTCCTTGGACAGGCTGACGCATAATTATGGGATCTGAAATTTGAAATTTCTGGCACAAATTTTGGTTCCTGGTCACGGTTTAGTGTAATGTATCTTCTGTTCACTGCTACCACTTTTGGGCCTTTTAGCTAGGATCAAATGTAGTATGTCTGCCTACAGAGACATAGCAT
>NW_015386456.1:835006-836480 GCF_001527695.2 Protobothrops mucrosquamatus | reverse complement strand
ACTTTTAATAAACAAATATACTACATATTGATATGTTTTGATCTTTCTCTTCACTTGCTCCTATTATTAGTACTCAAGAACAAATACAAAACAGAGAAATCTAACATGTCATTAATAGAATGAATAGAACAATATACATTTATTGCTGTCTTATGGCAGAAATCCCAGTGTCACTAAAAGAAATCATATTTTGAATCATATAGTTTAAAATCTTTCTTAGGAAAAGAGATTTGTTAAGTAGACAAGAACAATTGCATATACAAAGATGTCAAGAATAATGGTATCTACTGTAATACTGTTGCTACCTAATTTACCAGTAACTGCCCAGTGCATGCAGATTTATTCTCAAATCATTTCATGTAAAAGAAATTCTTAGTGGCAAATCTTGACAGGGGTTAACTTTCATAAAAGCTGAAGTGATAGAGATGTTTATTCCATGTCTGGTAGTTGACTTTAAGTAACTGTAGTTCTTTTAGGATGATATAAGATTAGATTAGACTTTAGGATGGTATAAAATGATATAATTTAGATGATATAAGATTAGATTAACTGTATTGCTGATGTGATTTTGCATAGAAACTGAACTATATTTGCCATCCTAAATGGTGGGTGATCTATGTAGGTTTGCAATATCACCAGCTTACATTAATTTTAAAACAGAAATGTACTGTTTAGTATGTTGGATAAGCAAAGAACATGCATTTTCAAATTTGCACTCAGCCATAAAGTTCAGAGATTTATCTTGCTGCCATGACTGTGTTTTAATCTAACCCAGTGGTTCTCAACCTGTGGGTCGGGACCCCATTTGGGGTCGATCGACCATTTCATGGGGGTCGCCAAGCAAGGCTGTCTGCCATTTTTTTTGTCCGCCATTTTTTTTCTCCTTTTCCGGCGGGTGCCTTACCTGGTCGGCCTGCTCCATCTCTGCCGCTTGCCAGCTATGCCTCGGCTGGCGCAGGGGGCGGAACCATGCATGCGCGGCGCTCCCGGGCAGGGAAAGTCCTCGACCTACGACCAGCTGGGTAGTTCTCGACTTACGACTGGTTTAGTCCTCGACTTACGACCGGTTTAGTCCTCGACTTACAACCGGTTGGGGTCGCGGCATTAAAAAGGTTGAGAACCACTGATCTAACCTATTTATTTTTTGAGACTAAGCAGAGTTTATTAAAAATAGGATTTAAATAAAAATAAACCAACCAACATTACCTTTAGTTCATCTAAGTCCTATCAATCTGCATTTTCTCTTAGAGATTTGCTGTACTAATTGTTTATTTGTTATATGAGGAAATTTCCTTTTTTGTTGACAGAAAATTATTTGGCTCATCATGATTGTTAACTGGCAATTCATTTCCTCACTAAAGAGCCCTATATCTTCATAGCCAAAACTAGTTCAAAAGCTCCCCTCCCCGCTCTCTCCCAATATTTGTTGAGATGCCTTGCCTTGGATCTCTTGCTTTGCCTTGGCTTTATTCTT
>NW_015386456.1:793537-834345 GCF_001527695.2 Protobothrops mucrosquamatus | reverse complement strand
GCCTTGGCTTTATTCTTAGACAGTGAATATGTGCTTTGTGTTGGTATTATATATAGTAAGTAAATACGTTTACTGTTCTAACCACATGTCATAACTAAGTAACACCTATGTTACAATATAAAATAACAATGAAATAGTAAAATTTAAAATAGAATAATAAAATAAGTATTATATATAAAAAGATTACAACAGAATGAAGCCAGAATAGCTAAAGCTGGTTCAAAAACTAAAATGTAGGTATTTCTTCCTAGGTTTAAGTGAGAGCAGAGCAAAAGTTGGTTTGATAGACATTGATTCACAGCTTTGTGACAACACAAAGTTTGGCAAGATGGGAATCTTGAAGACTTTCTAGTTTCTTATAGAGCCCAAGCCACGCAGGATGTACTCTTATAGTAATAAAAGAGAGCCCTCTTTCCACCCTTAAATAGTCAGCAGGGTTGCCCTGGGTAGGCCCAAGATCTGCCTTGTTAAGCCCTGTTTCTTTCCTTATACATAAATTGGGAGTGGGAACAATGATATTAGTGGTTTGGTCTAAATCAACCCTGTTTTCTCAATGGCTTATTCCCCATTGTATGTATTCTACACTTTCATGTTTTATCTCCAGTCACAGAAGTTTGTATATATACTGCTGTCCAGGGCTTTTTTCCTCATAGAACTCCCAGAATGGAGTTCTGGCACCTTTTTTGGATGGAGCCTTATAGGGTAGGCAAGGCGGGTGGTATGACGTGTGTAAGTTCCGGTACCTCTTTTTTTTTTTTTTTTTAGAAAAAAAGCACTGCTGCTGTCTATATTTGCTTTTGCCGATCCACACAAGGGATTTTCTGTTAGTAATTCAATCACAGTTTTAAACAAAAGAAATTGGACATCATATAAATATTGTGGATTCATTTTACTTTGCTTATGTTTTTAGTTATAGATGTTAGATTTTATCAACATATACTGTATTTATTCTGTTTTATGGTGGTTAATTTTATTGCATGGTGTGAATGGTTTTTAACAGAAAAGCTAAAAATAACATTTTAAAATGTTCTTAAATCAGTCTTAAAATATGTGCAAAAATACAGTCTTCTGATGGAATATCATATTGTAAGTTCCAATTGCTTCTTTTAGGAAAGAACTTCCCATAACAGAGAGCTATATTTTAAAAAATTGTAACTAATGTAGTGTATCTTGAGAATGTAATTTAGGTATCCTGAAAAAAGCTTCTGAAAATTATATTAGACTGCAAATAAGTACAGTGTGATAGTAAATGGTTTACCTGAAGAGTAGTATATGACAAGTTTATTTTACTGAATTATTCAAAAGGTGATACTTTATTGAATTATTCCAATGTTCTTTTTACATGAGTCGATTGGAATTTTAAAAAGTAAAAGAACCCAATCTGTTCCACTTAAATTAATTTCAAATTAGTATTCCCCAATCTGGATGCCTCCAAATGCATTAACCAACTGATAGAATTTCCAAATGATGGCTGACAATTTTTGGGGTTAATCCATGTAGTTAGAAATTATCAAGGTTGGGGAAGACTAGTTTAAATGCATGTACTAATTTCTTTGATTTGTCTACATATGATTTACATGAAATATGTTGGGGTCCCACATATATGCAACTTATCTACAGTTTTATTTCTTTTACTAGGATTTTAAATATTAATATTTCAGTATCTTGATTTAAATGTAATTGGGGTATGATTCTTCTAGCTCAGTGATATTTTGCTAGAACAGATATTGCATAGAGAGATACAATTGTTCTTCCTTTGCAATTCCTGATCATAAAATAAAACTTCTTGTGAAACAACAAAAATATGTAAAGACAATATATTTTGATAGCATAATCCATTTGAAAATACTGCTAGTTACAGTTCAATGAAGTGTGTAAAAAAATGAGATGTCATTATTTTGCCTTCCACGTAATGTTTAAATCATAATTAATTGTAAAGCTTTGATAAAGATGAATATGCATTAGCTTATATGTAAGTTCTACTTCTCATGTTAACATATACTTGCCAGAAACACTATTAGAATTTTGAAAAGATTTTTAAAAAGTCAATTAATTTTTAAAAATGATTCACTATTAAAAGCTTTATTCTTTGCTGAGAGGATCCAAGTGAGTGAAAAATGCAAGATCAAACTAAATTGAAGACATTTGTCCAAATTAAAATGGAAACATGCACAAAGAATACACTAAATGAACATGTATGCTGCTATAATCATAGTTTTATTATCTTTAGCTTGCAGGCCAGACTTTTAATTATGATCCATTTTATATCAGGGAAAACCATGTTTTTAGGATTAAAAACCTATTTCTTCAACTGCTCAAGTTAAAGGCTGTAGTTTGATACATTCTAGGCTACAACTTTTATAAAAACCAGAGAACACTTCTAATAACACTTTTCTAATTTAATGGTTCAGTGCACAGTAAAGATTTAAATAATTCAGAAAGAAAACCTATTCTCTTTCTTTATTGTAAGTTTGAGTCAGGCAAATTCTTTGACATTTAATAGGTTTTAACCCTTTTAGCAACTTCTTGCAATGAAATTTATTGGAAGTTGTTTTAAATAAAAGGTTATTATATTAAAGTGAATAGCAGTCAGTGTGTTTCTTTTATGATTAGTTCTGAGACCTTGGCCTGCATGACTCAAAGGTTATTAACACATCAAGTAAAACTCAATGTTATTTTTTAAAAAATGAAGTATATACTAAAATGTTATGTTAAAACATCTGTGTTGTTACATGACCATGCTAAAAAAAAATCTGCTTTAACATTTAATTATTTTAAAGACACTTAAGATAAGTTATATCAGTTGAGGCAGTACAATAAAACTCGATGGCTTATTTTTAAAGAACTCCTCAAGATTAATATTAGGAAACAATAACTGAATTTTAATTATAGAATAATTTCCTATAAGCTTTGTTTTTATATTATGTCTGTTTTCTACCTTGATAATATCATTGGAATTAACTAAAATGGTCTATTTAGGTAGCCTTGATAAAGCAAAAAGTAGCCATTATTTAGACCCTTTAAAAGAGAATTCATCAAAAGGTCTTGACCACCCCCCTGCAAAAAAATGAAATGTAATTCCAGCTGCCAGCCTGGATTTAGTGAAACATTTGCACTCTTTGCTCCTTTGTGAAAATTTTATAATAATAATAATAATGATAAAGTTGTAAGGGACCTTGGAGGTCATCTAGTCCAACCCCCTGCTCAGGCAGGAAACCCTATACCATCTCCAGGATCTCTGAAAAATATATATAGTTCAGTGGTTCTGAGATTACATCTGCCAGTTCCTTGAGAACCTTGGGATGTAATCCATCTGGTCCTGGTGATTTGATATATTACAAATATAGAGTGGGGTGCTGGCCTAGTGGTGAAGAGGCTTGCCTCCCACTTGGAAGGTTGAGAGTTCAATCCTAGGTATTGGCAAATGTTCCTCTTCTAGGGAGCAAAGAAAAAATATCTGCTGCGAACTCCACATGGCATTAGGAAGGGCATCCGGCCAGTACTCTTTGAATTGTGCTCGTCTGTCAGAGCACAAGTCTTTAAAAAGGTATTTAAAGGCCAATGCTTTGACAGAAAAGCACAATTCAAAGTGCACTGAAGATGTCCCCCTGAATGGAGACGAAACGTTTGCAGCCAAATCGCCAAGCTCGGAGATCCAACCAACAGCCCATTTCCATGTTAAATCAAGTTGTCTTTTTTGTTCAACTGAACAAATTGGAATAATGATATTGCTGAATAGAAATTTATGACAGGACTAAGAGATGCTGGAAAATTGTTATTAGTTATTGGAGATTATTTTAAGGAAGATAGGCCAATGAAGAGATTCACAAAAAAACAATTATTTGGTTTTCAGTGTCCTTAAATATTTTTGTTTTTGATTAAAGAAAGTACATGTTGGCATAATGCAGACTGAGACACAAGGACAGGCATGAGAAGAATTCTTCATGACCATAGTTTTAGCAGATTCACACATATAACTGTATACATGCAAGAATTTTTTTCAGATGGGCCAGTTGAGAGTGTTTGTTTACTCTTGTGCAAGCAGGATGAATTTTCCAAACAGATGTCCAAGAGAGGTTAAATGACTCCCTAGCATCTAACAGTTTTTATCTTGATCAGACTATTACAGTGTTAGCTGTTTTTATATAATATATGTTTATACTTAAGAATAAAACACTTTATAATTTCAGTTTACAGAAAATGCAACCATAGAAAGGTGTCCCTTTACATTCTTTTTCATAAGTGCCACAATAAACCAGCTTAATCCACTCTGCCAGCTGCCACTGATAGATATTGTACATACAAGAAAATAAATACAATTTTCGGCTCTTAGTGGGATGCATTTCTCCTAAAAGAGCAAGCCTGTAATCTGGGTGTCTTCCTAGTCTCCCAGCTTCATTTTGAAGAACTGCTGGTTGTATTGGTCAGTAAGGCCTTTGCCCAGCTTCAACTGCTACAGTTAATTATTATGTAGTGTCATATTGTATCAGTATGAACCATTGTCTTTAAACCAAGATTTCCAAGCCACTTTTCTACCCTTGGAAATGTCTAGTCAGTTAAAGGTTTTAGCTGTTTACCTTGGTTGTTTACCTTCTATCAATTCTTTTCTGAAAGTGCAAGTAATACAAGAGGGTGATATTAGGTTGTAGAAGTATCAGTTAAAATTCTAGATCCCTTATTTTACTATGAAAATTCAATATGATTGGTCACGTATACATATATCAAAAGATCTGCCAGGAAAAATATTTTCTTGTATCTTATAGGCTCTATTCACACTTTTAATTCTAAGAAACTATTCAGTTGAGTCTTGAAAATTCTCCAGTGTTGAAGTTTAAATGATAACAAATATGCAAAATGAAAAGGTTTCTGAGATCTTCTCTTCTGCTGATGCTTCTTTTTCCTCTTTTTCCTCCTCCTCCTCTGGCATATTTTCTGGCCTTTCTTATTATCACCACAAAAAGCAGCAGCTGGTGACTAACATTAGCAAATAAGGCCTCGGGGGTACCCATATTCCAGTTCTTTATTCACCAAATGCTATTCAGTGAAACAGCTGGATCAGAAGCAATACAGCCAAGTTTTATGTTTACAACTGTTCAGATATAGATTGTCTGCTAGAGGCAGAAATAATGATAGCTTTGGAGGCTAATGTATTTGACTAGGATAGAGCTATTGAAAGGAGAAAGTAAAGAGCCAGTAACCATCTTGAAATGTTTTTCAAGATTTATTTCTAAACCATCAGTTGTCAATATACACTATTTTTCTTGCTCTGTCCTCTCCCATCCCTGATTATTCATTACATTAATTCTAATGTTGTGGTGAAATTTATTATACAGACTTTGGGAAAGGCTGTTAAAAGTGATAACTGATGTCACGTGATTGCACTTTAGAATGCCTTGGTGTTTGAAGAAAAATTAAAAATAATGCAAATTCTGGATACAGTTATTCTGTTCAGATATTTTTGGCAACTTTAAATTGTGTGGAGTTCCACTTCCAGAATTCCACAGCTAGAATGATACTTTCTGTAGAGATACATACATTATATCATGGTCCTCCAATTTTTTTGATGATCTTTTGCTGTAAGCCTAAAATAATATTTTGATTTATTCTACTTATAAGTTGGTAAGTTTTTAAATTATTTCTATGGAAAGCATGCATTTCTTGGCCTCTTTCAAAAACCGGACAGGACTTCTAAGATTGCCATCCTGACACCTTGTGTCTTCATTTGCTATAACTTCTGAACCTGAGGATGTGTTGTATTAAAATGTTTCCCAAGGTTGTCCTTGTTATTATGGAGACAGCAGTATTTAACTATTAAATTGTTACTTTTTGGGGGCCAGGGAGAGAGGTCAGAGCAAAATGTGCTTGTGCCAGTTCTGATAGGGTCTAAAATCATGTCAACACCAGACCATCAATTCAAGAAACCAATATTTATTCTCAAATCACAGTTTAAATAAGCCACATATCTATATCTATATATCTATATCTATAAATTTCATTTATAATTCGTAGGAAATATTTTCAGTCTTCTGATCTGCTAAATGTGGGTACAAAGCTAAAGATTTATAACAGTTCTTCATTAATAAAATAATAATGAAAAGTGCCTAATTAGGACTCTACTTGAAATATAAAATTTTTAAAAAATGTAATGAAATAAAAAAAATGGAAAAATTTGCAATACTCTCACTAAATTAATTTAAGAGCATTTTGGATGTACCATCTATTCCATATAATTGAGCACAGTTCTTGATTGTTGAGAGGCAGATTTCTGGAATTGTGTTTGTTTTTATGGATAAAAAATACTTGTTTCTACTAACAAATCCTATTTTTATTAGTAATAGCATTAAACACAATAACTGTGCTGCTACTACTTTCATTACTATATCTGAATAGATCCTCCTACAATGTTGATTGCTTGTATAGTAAAACCCTTACAGATCTATTTTAAGTGTACCTCTGAAGTAATGACATATTTCATCAAATATAATATATTTATCAAATATATATTTCAATGATTTTTCCCAAAAATTTAGTTTACTGCAAAAATAATTCACCCTACCACTTATTATTGCATTTCACATCAAACTAAGTAGAAATGAGTAAGGTTATTTTTCAAAATATTTATCTTTATAATAAAACTCTGGAAATATGGTAGGTAAAAAGGTAAGAATCGAGTGTAAATTAATGTATGATGCATTGCACCTTGAAAAGATAATGTTTAGGTTGACTTTTGCCAAATTTTATTGTTTATGTATGCCAAGTTTCTATTGTGCTTTCAAACAAATGTAAGTAATTGAACTAAGGCTGCAAAATGTACCACTTCTTTTGTATTTATATTGTATAGTTCAAATTTGAAAACTTCAGATTGATAATTTGGAATATTTGAATATATTTTGTCTTAATGAAGAAGAAAGTATTCTTTATTGTAGTGCCTTGTCATTTTTTATCTTAATAAAGTTTAGATTTATTGTTCAAATTAAAAAAATAAAATGAAATCAAGCTCACAAATGTAATTTATGAAGCTCATAACTTTAGAGTCTGAAGCACTCATTTATAATGATTTCAGAAAATGAGTTGTGTATTCAAGTAATCAACCAATCATTAACTCACTGTTTTCTCCACATGAAAAATTATAGTAGCTTTTTGGACAGCCTTATATATTAAAACTAGAGTCCAATTGTTTAAAAATTCTACAGCTCTTTTGAAACTAAATTGATTTGGAGAGCGATAAAATTTAGATATAATTACATAATCTTAGCTCATTTTTCCTGCTTCTGGGGCTTTCTAATGATGATATATAAAAGGAAATGTTTTGACATTATCAATTTTTTCTTAAGCATTAAGCTTTAAGCTTTTCTTAAATATTGCTGTGTTTTAAGATAAGGAAAATTTTGCAACCCCCTATCATATGATTTCATTTATTTTTTTAATGAAATTTTAAATCATTTTTCAGGATAAATTCTCTGAACAGTGGAACAATAACAACAAATAACAAATGTATAATATTTTTCTTTTAGATGCAAGAATTACGGAATACAGAAGGAACTCAATATAATTCCCACCCCCAGATAGCAGCCATGAGGCCAAGAGTCCAGCCTGGAGATATGAGGCAACCAGGAATAATACAACATGGTCAGCTGACAACTATTAACCAGTCACAACTAAGTGCTCAGCTTGGTTTAAATATGGGTGGAAACAATGTTCCTCACAACTCTCCATCTCCCCCTGGTAGCAAATCTGCCACTCCTTCACCATCCAGTTCAGTTCATGAAGATGAAGAAGATACTTCAAAGGTATGGCCAATCCTTTTAAAACTGTAGTTATTTGTAACCAGCACTATACAATTTAAACATAATTTAATGAAATTTAATTTTATTTTAATTTTAAAGTTTAATTTTTTTAAATTTTAATCAATATCAAATGCCTTTTTTCAAGTGTGATACCATCTATAAATTCTCTACTCAAAACATTAATTGAGAGATTTCCTCTCAATAAACTTGTTTATACAAGTTTACTACATACTGTGTAAACAATTGTTTTGTTTCTTTTTTCAACCTTATCCCATTTTAACTCAACATAAATGCTTAATCCATGTAATAAGTATTCTATGTATTCAAGATACTCCATTTCTTTCCTGTTGTATATGATCCATTAAATATGAAATTAGCATCTGAACTTCAACTAGCTGCAGTTTCTACTTACATTGGTAGGTTGGGTAAATAGGTATGTGAACCATAAAAATGGACAAAGAAATTTAAGACCTGAGATTAGAAAAAGAAAAGAAACCATAACTGAATCTAATTTACACAAACATTATTTACCATACTTCTTGCATGCTCATCTACTCTTGCAAACCATTATTCCACCATACCTTATATTACTTCATATATTGCTTTTTGATCTTTAAACTTGCCCCTTTGTTTTTCAAAATTATATAAATTCTATCGTGGACTTACGAATAGTCCATGACTTACAACCACAGCTGAGCCCAAAATTTCTGTTGCTTAAGCAAGGCAGTTGTTAAATGACTTTTGTCCCATTTGGTGACATTTTTGTCACAGTTGTTAAGTGATTCACTGAAGTTGTTAAATGACTCATGCGATCAGGTTACAAGGTTACAAATGATCACATGATCATTTGACAGTGCAGCTGTCATAAATACATGCCAGTTGCCAATTGCCCACATTTTGATCATATGATAATGGGAAATGCTGCAATGATTTTAAGTGTGAAAACTGGCCTGGACTTCCCAGGCAACGAAAAACTTGTTCAGATGGCTCAATTGTCGAGGTGTAATTTTATCCTCTCTTTTGCTTGTATTATATTTATTAAGAAGGGGTTTTAACATTTTTACATTTATTAATAAGGTTTTTTTACATACATGTACATTATACATGTACAAGTTTTATTTATTGTTTCATCTGATTGTTGTTCACCACCCAGTGTCACCTTTCATGAAATGGACAGATATATAAATTTGATTAATACATAAATACACTTACTTTTATGTTTATATTCCAAAATGATAGACAAATTCATCTACTTGATCTTATTTTTTGCAACATCTTACCATTCTCTGCTTGGTCTTCTGGATAAAACAACAAGCTTTGTCTTTGATACACTGATTTTAAGATCCACACTCCTATTATATCATACCTTCTGTCTACTATTTGCTGCAAACTCTGGATTCCCAGTCAACAATATAATCATTAACTACATACAGAAGTACACATATATTCACCTCCTGAACCAATGTTCTTCTCCAATTATATTAAGCATTTCGTATATATTTCTCCATAGATACCTTTACAATGAATGAATGAATGTCAAATGATTCACTAAGCATTCCATTTTACTCTCCATCATCCTTTATTTCCTTCATGTCACATTCATCAACCAAATCTATACTTCCCTAAACTCATAATTCAAGCCTATCAACTTTACCATATTTTTTGCAAAATCAATAAACTTCAAATGTTACTTCTCATGTTCATAAATCATGATTAACTGAAGGCCAAAATTCTGATTTGGTACATCCTAGGCCATGCTGCACTTCAAAAATGTTCCTCTGTGTAACTCCTCATTTTTCTTTAATTGGAAGCCTGCTGAATACCTTCATAGGCATGCTTGACCATAAATGTTATAACATTCTTTCCAATTCCATTCTTCAACAAGATCACATCATTCCCATAGAATTCGCTAGACTGCCCCTACCGGCATTCTTTTACATCAGTTTCTTTTCACTTCATTGCTTTTATTTTTAATTCAATTTAAACTGCTGGAAGCAGTTTAATTAACTTTCACACACGCCCCAAAACACTTTATTTCTGTCAGAATTAGTGAATATTTTTACCACCTTTTTTCATTTAACTGTTCCTTGGTATCTTTTGACTACATTCTTTGTGACTATCTTTTTCTCTCTTTTCACATACTATAATACATTTCCTCATACCTTCATCATTACTGAGTTGAACTACTGCAATGTATTGCAATTTATGGGACTAAATTGAAGACCCATTTAGAGTGGGTCAGAAACTACAAAAAGTACAGAATGCAGTGACCCCCTTGTTACTGTGAGATAATCACCAACAACATATTACTTTGTAATATATAGGCTGTTATATGCATTTTTATCATCTTTCTACTTCATTCAACAAAATATCATTTTTATATTTGCATTTGTATAAATCCACCTACTTCTGTAATATGTTGTAACAGAATTATTTTCATTCTATTCCAAGCAGCTTTCACATGGCCCACCTTTTGCTTAGAGTGGCAACTAGCTAATTATGCTGCCATTAGTTATCTTTCAGGAAACACCTCTTCAGGTGTACACTTGCTTGGTGAGGGCTCTCACAATCTATACTGTCTTTCTGTTGTTGGAGGAAGGAAATAAAGTAATTACTGTAGTTCTACCTTCTAGCCATCAAGATAGGTCTTCAAATGAGGAATCTTCCAAGATGACTCATTGTCACCTCTGTTATTTGTACTTTCGATGGCGCCACTAATAAGCATTTTGAACAAAGTAAACTGTGGCTATGACTTGGCTAAAAAAAGGTTGAAAATTTCCTATTTGCTTTACATGGATGATTTAAAACTGTTTGGAAAAACAAAAGCTGAATTGAGCTCACTGCTGAAAAGCACTGAGGAGTTTAGCAGAAAGATTGAAATGCAATTTGGCATTGACAAATATGCAACAATTGTTATTAAGGCAGGAAAAATTGTTGAAGATAATAGATTCAAACTTGATAATGAAAAGCTGATAAATGCAGTAACACCAGAAGAGGAGTACAAGTACTTAGGAGTTTTGGAAGCTTTTGATTTATTGCACAACCAAGTCAAGGAAGCTACTTCAACAAAATACATAAAGCAAGTCCGGAAAATCTTGAAATCAAAGCTGAATGGAGGAAATATCATAAAGGCAATTAACACCTGGGCAGTGCATGTAATACTATACTCAACTGGAATAATTGATTGGACTGAGCTAGAACTTGATAATTTGGATTGAAAGACAAGAAAACTAATGGCACCATGCTCTGCACCCAAAAGGTGATATTTTGATTGTACTTGCCAATATCTCAGGGTGGCAGAGGTCTCTTACAGGTGAAGCAAACTATGGAAGAGTTAATTGACAACATAAAAAAGCAAAAGAGCCTCTGCTGAAGGAGATGAACAAGGGAAACCTCTTGAAAACAACAAGATTGAAAGTAGAATATAGAAAGGAAACAATTGAGTATCGGGTTTTTAACTGGAAAAAGAAGCCTATGCACAGTCAATACCTGAAGAACATTGAAGGAAAGTTATATACAAAGTTAATATGGAGCTGGTTGAGATTAGGAGTGCTGAAGAAAGAAACTGAAGGCTTCATTTTGGCTACCCAAGAACAAGTCTTGCAGACCAATACCATGAAAGCAAAAATTCAACATGTCAGCAATAACAATATCACTTATGCAATGAAAAAGATGAAACAGTGGATCACCTTATCAGTGGCTGCAGCAAAATCTCACAGACTGATTATCTACAATGTCATGATCGAATTGCCAAAATTATACATTGGAATCTTTGCCAGAAATTTGGGTTAGAATGCAGCAAAAATTACTGGGAACACGAAATTGACGAAGTCGATTGAAAAAGAATAAAAAGTTTTTTTATCCCTCCAAATAAGAGAAACCGTTTTGCCTTTCAGCCCCAATCTAGGAGCCTTTTGCAGGCTCAAGTCGCTACTGCGATAAACTATTTCTATAAATTTAGATTTTTGCTGACAAAGAGTTTCGTATATGAAAGGATTTCATGGAATTTAGAGAACATGGTATGAGAAGATTGTCAACAGCAAATGTTAACTAACTGAAACATGATCATTAAAGCTTTGCTGTAGCCTATTCTGTTTTGTTTTGTAGCAGAGAACCTAACAGTTTACTTTGTTTTAAGTAGAATTTTATGTTTTTTGCTTAGTCTATTATGCAAATGGTACTTGAATTAAAACATGTTTTAATCTATGGTGAATAAAACAGTTCTCCTACCTTCCATTAAAATCTTGGAACTATTGCTGTTTATTTTAAATATGCTTTTAGGTTTTGTTGGCTTCTCAGGGGGCATTTAGATATCATTATTACACATTTTTTGATAATCTTAAATCCTTATCTATCTATACTTGTGATCTATTATTTGTGAATCATGGTTAATACAGATTTTTAAAGTGAGTGACTTGTGCCTTCTTGTGATAAATAAGTTAAATACATCACTATAATTAAGCAATAAGGTCTGACAGGAGGTGGATTACCACAAGCTAACTATACCTCCAGGGATTTTGAAGCAGAAGTCTGTGCTTAGCAAACTAAGAATGAGAATTTTTTAAAACAATTTCCCATCTGTCTCTATTTTGATGGCTAGCAGCAAAATCTGTATAATTGCTGGTTGTTAGAACCATAAGATTCCAAAATCACCCTCTTTAGTTTCTAAGTTATTAATGTGAATTTAGTTTTAACTTCCTTGTTTGAAAAAAAAAATCCTGGACGAACAACTCAAATCCAGTGAATCATTCATCCTGCCTCAGAGATAGCAGTTTTCCTATGTAGCCTTCTATATATGCCAATAGTTACTTGGTAAATAACTATTCTAAGTAGCTGAGTAACTTGTTAGCTAAACATGTATGATGGTTTAAAGAATTTGGATTTCCACCTTTCTGCTGCAAGTTTATTATCCTGATCCTAAAGCATGAACATGGTCGTTCCGATGTTAATAAAAAGTGATGAGACTACACTTTGAAAGAAAAAGATGATTCTAAGTCATAACCATTCCAGTGCAGAACAAAGCCATAATAAATATAACATTATAGAGATCTTAATTTATGTTTCAGTATCATAGACAATCATGCATACAGTTTAAGGATCTTATAAACAGATGTTTAATGCTTTCAGAGGGTACAGATCCAGGGAGTGGATAATGCTGACTTTTTGCACTGATGCTACAAGTACCAGCTTCTTGATGTTTATATGATCACATTGTATATGGCAGTGGTATTAGGTAGTAAAGAATTTAAATTTTGCCTTTGAGTGCTGTGAGAGATATTATGATCTATTGTAACAGAAATGCCAGTTTGCATAGGAAAAAGATCTTACTAAATATAAGAAGAACCTTGGCATATTTTATTATTCTAGAAAAAGAACTACTTTTCTTTTTGTTCTCATAATACAAAAAATGTTAACAGAAAATTTCAGTAGGTTTTACAATTGAGTTTTATTTGCATAAATGCTATTCAGAGTGAAGCATGACTGGAATGGCATATAAACCGAGATAGATAGATAAATAAATAAACACTCCTCGGAATAAATTAATAACACAAATAAATTTGTACTACAATTTTATGTGAAGATTATCTTCATACAGTATATTACTTACAGTGGAGAGAAATGTGACAGGGACAAAGTTTTCAGTACTTTTCATATGCTTTTATTTTGAATGCAGCATTTTTTAAAATAGGTAATCCATTACTAACCATTCATGTAATGTTCTCTTGACAATGTGGATGCAGTTTAAAAACATAATTATTTTTTCTACTTCTAATGTGGCATGTACCACTGCTCATATTCTCAAGTTTTATTGATGAAAACTGGGGCACCCTTAAAAATAAACAGCCCTATAGCCTCATGTAAACTTCCTCTTTCAGGCCCAAGTTCCAGAATATAGGTAGTTCTCAGCTTATGACCATTGTTGAAATTGGAATTTTGTTTGTAACTTATGATGGTCATAAATTGAGGCACTCATGTTTATGACCAGACCTTGTTGATGGATCCAATTGTACAACAGTTTTACAGTGGTTGTTAAGTGACTTAAGTTGAAAGTCCAAATCTATTCTCCCAAATGGGTGTTTTTGCCAGAAATTGGCAAAAAATGTTGTAAATCATGGTCACATAACCATGGGATGTTACAACCAGTGGAAAATGTGAGCCAGTTGCCAAGTGTCCAAAATGTGATCATGTGACTCCAGGAGGTTAGCACAACATTTTTCGACAACTGGAAGTCATAAAAACTTTTCTAAGGCCATTGTAATGCCAAACAGTTGTTAAATGTCAAGGATTACCTATTTATTATTTTATCCCTGAGCTAAAGGAAAGCCTAAATTTCTTTTAAATATTGGCAGTATATAGACTTGACTTAACTTATCTCATGAAAATATTATGTTAATTATCATATCAGGCACAGATATAGATTTCTCCTTAAACAAGTGCAACACAATATGATGTCATTCTTAAGGACTGAAAGGAAAAAACCCTGTAAGGACCATATATTGCATAGATTACAGCCAAAGAGTATGCTATATTTCCTCAAGAGACTCATAAACCAACTAACCAGCATCCTTTACAATAAGCAAAAATTATTCTCCAACACCATCTCTACCCTGGAACTCCAACTGCACCAGGACCTGACAACAATCTTATTCTATAAATCTCACCTCCTTGAAGAAAAAGAAAACGAATTGTTCCACACTTCTATAAGTTTCACTTAATATAATAGGAGGGTTTCATAGACTTCCCACAGCATTAAAAACCTACCAGTTGCTCGGTCAGCCAGTCAGAACACTCCAATTCTTGCATGAGACTTATTCTTTTGTTCCACTAAGCCCCGACAAAATATAAGCTCTGTGGGGACTATACAGTATTTTTTCCTTGATTGAAACTTAAAATAATAATAAATTGGATAGTAGCTGGATGCTGGTGCACTATAAATAAATATTTCCCAAACATGTGGACTTCAAGCCATCAGGAACATAACCACTGAAGTCAACATAGCATACCTTGTCTCTAGACAGTATGACTTTGCATTCAACCAAAACTACATTATGTTTGGCAGTGACATTTTCATGGCTGACCTAGAATACCTTTGTCCCTGAAATCTCTCTTGTACTTGATGACATTTTCTTCATCATGAAGAAGATCCACTAATCTCTAAAATTTCAACAGCTTCCACCCCATCGTCATTTTTAGCCACTTCCTTGATGTCACAGTAAAACTACGCAATGGACATATAAAAAGAAAAGCTATCTTATCTCATGCATACTTATGTGCTTCCAGCTCCCATCTAGAACATATCACCGAATATCCAGGCTCTACACTACAACCATATTTGTTCTGACCTATTTGCCAAATACTTTCAACTGATGGATTTAAGTCAAATACATACTGTACAAGATCAATAGACAAATCAATTGAGTCAGATCCATTTCTAGAGGGCATTTATTAAAAGACAAACCACAGTAACAGAATAGAACACTACTGGTTGTTGCCTACAACTACCAGCTTGAGCAGTCTGTTGTATAGAAATTACAGTCCATAATGCATAATGACACTGCACTTAGTTAGCAATATGTAGCAGATGCAGACTTGAATACAGACAATATATCCAACCTAAAAGTCCATGTGTTGTGAGATTAAGTGGCTTTCATCATGTCTTCTTACTTCTGGTTAGTGTTCATCTATGTATTCTGCAAGTTTTCTACCTTTTCCTATATACTGGTAATAGCTGATACGGTCCTCACATTGGATGTTGTAGATGACTCCTGTTCTTTCTTCTTGGGCTACTGAGTCTTTTGGTTTACTTAAGGTGTTTTGGAAAAGCAACCCTGAGCTACGTATATTCCCTTTTATTGAAACTGATTATCGTATTAATGAAAGAGTTCAGAATGACATCATGCCATTTGCAGTAAAGCTGAAAAGGATTTAAAAAATAAAAGCTAAGCTACAGTTTAGCTAGAATGAAAACAAACTGTAAGGTATAATATAATTAGGTTATATAACTTTATAAATGAATTTTATAAATGAAATAATGTAACAGGCCAATGATTTGGATTATAAAAGGGCTGTAATTAAAGTAAATTTTTAAGCTAAAAGTCTAAATTCATATGGATGGAAGAACAAAGAACTAGTTTGGTTTTCAGTAATAATTGCAATAGTTTGTTTTATAATGATTTTTTTCTTTTTTTGGTAGATCAATGGGGGAGAAAAAAGACCTGCCTCTGACATGGGAAAGAAACCCAAAACTCCTAAGAAGAAGAAAAAGAAGGATCCTAATGAGCCACAAAAACCTGTTTCTGCCTATGCATTATTTTTCCGAGATACTCAAGCAGCTATTAAGGGCCAAAATCCAAATGCTACTTTTGGTGAAGTTTCTAAAATTGTAGCATCTATGTGGGATGGCTTGGGAGAAGAGCAAAAGCAGGTAAAGTGTTACATTGCTTTCAAAATTATTTATATATTTACCTTCTATTTTTAGAACAATTCTTTTTATCATTAAAAAAACAATGTTCTCATTATGCTCATATGTCCAAGAACTAAATTTCTTTTACATGTATTTAACTATTGTCTTCAGGCTAGGGTTAAAGAGAGGAAAAATCACATATGCACATATGTTACAAGATGATCTAAGAATTTGCTTGTGAATTGGAATGCTTGAGTTGTAGATAACTATTCTTTGCAAATTGTGAATATGATAGGCAGATTTTTCAAAATTGATCTTATTGAGCCAAGACTGCATACCATTTGATACGGGAGTAGGAGGATATTGTGCACATATCAGAATAAGAGAATAATAGAGTTGGAAGGGACCTTGGAGTTCTTCTAGTCTAATCCCTGCTCAAGCAGGATATCCTATACCATTTCAGACAAATGGTTGCCCAGTCTCTTCTTAAAAACCTCCAGTGTTGGAGCACTCACAATTTCTGGAGCTTCAAACCTATCCTTGAACGGATAAGCTACTGTATATACATTTGATTCACTGTGGAAACACAATGTTGAGTAAATTGATATGCCTATACTTGTTGGTGTTTGAAAATTAACATAGGTCTATGTCAAAAGTAGCATTAGTTTGCAGTATTTTTTTCTATGACTTTACATCTAAATTCCATACTACTTAACATTAATGATCTGTTAAAGATATATTTTTCAGATGTTTACTAACAGTTTTTGCAATTCCAATAGAATATGTTTACTGGTTACTCTTCACCTTTTAACATATTAATGCTTTGTGTGCCTACATTTTAATAAAACAAATAGGGAGTTTTTCTACTTCATTTTGAGGCCATCCTTGTAACTCCCATTCTAATGTTTCATTAATTTCTACCAATTATAACTTTGCTTATGGTAACATCAGTAGTAATAGTAAGGTAATAATCAAAAGAATTTCACCTTTCTTCAAATAATGCTTTTTTCTGGCTATAGTGCCAGAGAATAATCATAATATTTTGAGATTTTTTAATAGTTGTAATGACTCATTATATTTTTTCCTACTTGATTGTTTGGTTAAGAAAACAGTTTTATTGGATAATTGAATATTTGTCATTGGGTTTTTTTTAAAGAAAAATCAGGACAATTATGTTTAGAAATAGAGATAATGTTTTGTAAAACCAAAAAAAGGAGTGTTAAAAGAAGAAAAAATATCAACAAAATGAATGGTGTTAATGCAATGAAAATTAATTACATCTACAGAACAATTAGAGAACCATGTGAGTGATCTGCACTTCAGTGCTATAATAAGAATGAATTAACCAAATGGCTCCCAGCATGTGGACAAACTTATCACAAATATTGTCAAATGCTTCTGACAGCATTTTTTCAATTACAGACTCAAAACTGTCATTGTTTGAGGAAGTTGCATTGTTAGCTAATTGAAAGAAAAATAGGGTTTTCTCATAAAAAAAGAAAGCTTTCAGAAAGCACTTCTGGATTCAGTTTAGCATTTTAGCTTTAGCATTAGATCCTCCCATGCTATGTAGCGTGTCAGGCAGCAAGGGATGTCCAGTATTTTTAGTTTTGGGCAAATACGTAAGCGTCTTCCCATGTAATGTTTAAAATCTTTAAGTCATCTGTGAATGTTCTTAGCCATGTATTTCAAGGTCATTTGGCATTGGGGGGAGTCCATCTCATTGCCATCTTGGGAATTTGATTATTCTCCATATGGAGTATATGACCTGCAAGTTGGAGTCTCCTGCATGCGACAATGTTATGTAATTTGCAGGGAAAACTCTTTTGGAGCACTTCTTCATTGGTAACATGATCAAAATAGCAAAAGTATAATACCGGTAGTATTTAGTTTAACAGCTGTAAAATTATTGCTTCTTCTAAATGTAAACTACATATCAGATAATAAAGAATTAGCACATTTTTTTGTTTTTTACCGACCTTGGAATGATGGAAGGCTGAGTCAACCTTGAGCCACTCAAGATTGAATTCCTGGCAGTGAGCAGAGGCAGCCTGTAACATTGCATTCTGACCACTGTGCCACCACAGCTCTATATTCATTCAGCACCCATTAATTCTTGATCATATATTTTTTTGTTTCCCTCATGCATATGTTAGGTACCTTATTCCCATGGAACTCTACTATTATATTTCTTTTGATTTATCCAGTCCTCATCCTCATGTAACAAAGTGGGCAGAAGCATGTTCTTAAACACAGCCATTCTCAGTTAATTCCTTGCAACTGCTGTATTCATTTTCCAACAGCATTTTCATGCGCCTTCAAATTTCTCCATATGTTAGTTTTTTAAAATTTATGTATAACTTGCATGAACTTACCCATTTTACGTGTCAGCCATAGTTAACTTAGATTTTGATATATTATTTTTCTTATTGCATTACATTCTATTAACATGCATAAATTATTAGAAGTCTCTGCTAGAAACAGCAGAATCTTCATGTAAAAATATACATAGTTGTATGTATACGTATGTATAACAACATACTTCTAATGTCACTACAATAACTTCTTATACATTTATTTTAAATGTTTTAAGTAACACAGGTGATTTCAATCACCCTTCCTTTCTGCTGTATTGCATCATTTTCTAAACAATCAGTTTATTTTTTTTTTTGCAAGCTTTATTTTAGTCATATCCATTCTTACTTCATTTTGGACTCAATTAAAATCTCCATATTTGTACATAGGATTCCACAATTAAGTCTGCTCACATTATTATGCACTTTCTACAAATACATAATGTACAATCAACTTTGGCTCATTTCTCAGTGACCTGCTAAAGAACCAATGTCTCTTCTAAACAGCTTCTAAATGGCATAAAATTATACTCCATTTTCCAAATTTAGGTCTTTTGATGAAAATTCAGCCAAATTCCTTATTCTGTTTAAACTTTGTCCAGAATTAGTTATAAGATGGGCATCTATATAAATGGAACAAACAAATGAACGAACAAACAAACAAATAAATGAATGACTCCCTGGGCATACCTAACAAACTCATTTCTCTGTAGTTTCTACATTCATCCTTACTACTTTTCCTTTTGTATAGTACACGAGTAACAACATTTCTTTCCAATTATTAGGCATGGATTCATTCTTCACATACTTCACATACTTGTTTCTTTCTGTCAAAATTGATGACAATGTTTGCCTTGTTTAAAAAAATTACTTTTTATGTCAACCATTCTTTGCTCTCCTTTGTTCTTTGTGACTTTTTCTCTCTGGTTACACAGTATAAAATTTTTCCTTATCCTTATTTTGTGCTCATTTTCCTGCCCTCATCACCTCTCAGCTATACTAATAGAATACATGGCTTCATCAGTGAAGGCTTCCATAGAATGCTGTTTAGTAAAAGAAGCTATAGATTAGATTATTACTTATTAATATTACTATAGTAATGTATAACTCACTGTATTCTGTGTAAGCTAGGATCTCTAGAAACTGCTTTTTACTATTGCTACCTTCACCTCACCTAGTAGGGAGTATATGCAGTGTCCTGACACCCATTCTAAATGTGACATGAATTAATTTGTCTCTTGTTTTTTACAATTTACACACAAATCATTGCAGACAGTTCTTTCAAGTATTTGCCAGATATGTTTATGCTAATTGATGGAAACATCCAAGGGTTTCTCATTTTCCAGCTGTGTTTATTTCACTAGCATGTCGATTATTAAAAGAAATCTGTGTTAATCACTATAGTTTGACAGTTTCTCTTCTGTACTATAGAGAAACCAATGTGTAATGCATTAAATAACGTGAAATAAAGCAAGTATGAACATTTGCTACATATTTTCATATGATTCAAACCTTAAAGCAAAATTCAAACAATGATCAGTTCTCCATTAATTTAAACCAAGCAACCTTGAGCATCTGCCAGATAATTTATTCTGTTTAGCAGTTATTATTATTTGCTAGTGAATTAAGAATACTTAGATTGGCTTATCAATGCTGTGAATTTGTTTCACACACAAACAGTAGTTTTTATTGCTTAAAGTAAGATGATGGGCTAAATATATTATTTATATTTTACATATAGGATTCTTTCTATAAAATGTAAACATTTTATATTCCAGTATCTTAAAAGTGGTTGTTTGTTTCAGGCTTTTAGAATGCACATTGTAATAAAAGTCAGTTATGTATAAAAATGCTCAGCCTTTTCCTCACTTTTTTTCCCTTCGGATGATAATGCTGACTTTCCAAATTAAGGTTATGTAGGATGGAACCAAAATTCACCTAGAAAGCTGCCCAGCCAAGATGTAAATTACCATATAAATCCTTATATGTGGAAATTGTATATAGTAGGTCTACCATGATTGATTGGTGGGCAGGACTCAGTATGAACAGTGTGATAAGAATGTAGGTAGGTAAAAGATCAGCAAGAATTGTTTCTTGCATATATGTAAGTGAAATGTTGTTGGGATCTATTGTGCATCCCAGGTTTAATTTCTGAAAATACACAAATTATACAAGGCTTTTAGTTCCCCCTTTATTCCTACATTTATATTCATGTGAGGCTCTGGATACTCTTTTCATAGAAACTAAGCATTATTGACCTTGTGCAATTTTGCTCATTTTTTTTTCTATTCCCCCTGCACTGCCTTCATTGCATGTTCTTTTACACTCAGTTCTTTCTAACACATTTTCTTTAGGGTGTTTTTTTCTTCTGGATGTACTTTTTCATTATGCAGGAGGAACTGGACACATATAGTGATTTAATAGTTAAAGGCAAAACTTTCTTTAATTTAGAAAAATACCCTATTACTCTATGTTCTGAAAGGTAGCGTGATGGATTCTTTTTATTTTTTTGTAGTTGTAACCATTTTTTTTAAAAAAAATCAAAATCAGATGTGCATGTATTAAATGAAACTTAAGTTCTTAATTGAAGACCCAGTGCAGATATAATAGCAAAAGCAACTTAGAAATAAATTGTCCTTGTTTGTTATTGTGAATGACTTTGATATCACACAGAGCTCAATACATCAGATAGTTTTCTTGAAAATGGAATTCCATGCCCACACAAAATGTGCTGCATAAAGTTCACATCTGTAACAACATCAGTCTTAGCTGAGTCATAGCCAGAACTAGCTGATCTCAGTCCATGTGAATTTGAATTCCATGTGTATGTTTATTCCATCCATGTCCTTGGTTAAGGTAGCAGGAAGGCAGGGCTATGTACCTCAGGAACAATTTGTTATCATCAGATAAGACACACCAGAGAATGGTTGCTGTACCATATGCTTTCTTTCAGGGCTGCATAATTTGTTCTCAGGAATATTAGCTGCAACAGTTCAGCTCAATAGCAACACCTCATTATTTTATCCCTCAGTATTTATTCCTATGTTTGACGCCTCATGAAATTACTGTTAATGTGTTTATATAAGGGCAGATCTGACACAAGTGGGAAGGATTTAATTTCCCACTCAGTCTTTCCCGCTGATACATCCTCTTTCGCTTGGTAGAAGTGGCAAGTGTAAATAGTTAATTTGCTTCAATTATGAGCCTGTCCTGCTAAATTAGAAGCAGCAGGGATATGAAGAGCTAGAATTATACTTCTGAGGCAGCTGACAAATCCTCTGAGCCCACAAAATCAAATCATTTACTCCTCACTGGTGCTCATAAACCCACTAGATAAATGCTGCAGCTTATTCAGTATCAGTGGATGACACTCACAATATGTCTTAACAATCCTTTAAGAAAGTGTAAATCTTTTGAGCATACAACCATTATTTGTATTTCTAATACCTTTTTCTTTATCAAACAACAGCTTCATAATGCTTTAAAATACTAAATATGTTTTGCACTGTTTATAATTTTTAGTGAATTTGTTGGGCCTTGCTCCAAGATTTATGAATCTCAAAGAACATATTTTTATGATGTCCAATATAAGTTAAACATACCATGTTTACGCTTCATGTGACCATAGAAAATTATTTCTAATATTTTCTCATTTCCCCTTGTTTTACAAAGATACAAGAATAGGAAATAAATGCATTACTAAACATAAATATTTCATATATTTCTACAATTCATAATCCACATTAATTTGCTTATTTATTATTAGCTTTATAGCTTGTCTTTATATTGAGACCAGCTATATCTCAGATATGGCATTTATCAGGTACATTAAAAGAAAGATCTGTCATTTCATAAAGAGCTCTCAAAGTTTCAGTAGAACATCACCATGCCTCATGTTCTCCTAGCAATTATAAAAATAACATGCTCCAATTAAAACCATCTGATTAAGCAGTCTTCTTTGGAGAAATAGCTAGTAATTCCCCAATCCCAAGAAATGAGCAGGAGCAACGCTACCATGCTGTACCTCTTGTCTAGAACAGTTTCCTGGTCAAAATCAGACTACTCTCCTCCCTGTTTTGAATTCATGAAAATTTTGAAACCAGAGGCGTTTGTCCAACATTTAGAGCTAAAAATTGATGGCACTGATACGTGTATGTGAAATTTATATAATTGAAGCTTTTATTTGTCAAGATTAGTTGTTTTTCTCCCTTCTTTACCAGTTTTAGTTATTTTGTTGTGCTTGTTTTTGTTTATAATGCAGCATTGCTGTTTTAAATGTTGTGTATGTCTTCTGCAATGTCAAGATCATTATTGGCTTAGGGAGGGAGGGAGGGAGGAAGGCTGAGATAATGTGAAAGATCTAAGAAGGTCTTCATACTTGTACCTTATTTCTCCTATGTTTCAGATAAGCAGTCTGATATGAGCAATATAGTAATATTTTTGCAGATGGTTTCTTATCAATAAGACACTAGACATTATGTGAGACAGGAGAAAAAAGTTAAATATTCAGATATTTATATATAACATATAAAAAATGAAGTATGTTACAAATGTACTTTCAGTACGACTGATTGGATAAATATGCAAATTCTCAAATAATCTATTTCTCCAAATAATTTATCTTTAGAGGGGAAAGACCATTTCAGCTTCACTTAAAATAATATGATATAAATAAATTAGGTTTTTCTACATAGTCTTTCGGGATTTATCTTCCTTTCAGATAAATATAGCATTACTTCCTTCTCTTAACACAGTTTCCACCTCATTATTCTTCAACTGATTAAAAAATATTAATGCTCCATGCAGGTAAGTACCAAGTATGAGAAAGAATCCAATATTTTCTATAACCATCTTAAAGATATTTGTTATTTTCCTTACTGGGAACAGAATGGGATGGCAACAATCAGAGTAGGATAGGACTGAAATCTTAAACTCACACAGCAGAGATGTTACATGGCTATGTGATGGCATGCTTATAATTGCACATGCTGCTGCATTCTGGATCTGCTGTAACTTTCTTAATGATCTTCAGGATTGAGCCTTAAAGCACTCCACAGTCATGGATCTCTGATTCAATTCCTTCTTCTTCTTTGCCAATACCAGCTATCTCTGATTACAGAAACAGGAGAAAACTGATTGGAATACAGTGTTTCCCACTTCTAATTCTTGTACCCCCTCTCCCAGACCACACAGCTGATCCAAACATCATCATCAACCTTATCCCCATGAAATTCTGAATAACTACCCTGGCTTCTGCTGCATTCAGAACAGTTATCCACACAGCAATCTGTGGATAAAACTTTGCTGGGAATCACCAATCATCCATTGATATCCACTCTTTATCCATCACCCTCCATTCCTTGCTCCCACAAAGGCAGAGTCTGGTGTGGAATGTAGTTCACATCAGGATCAGTCTGACTTTTTTATTGTTGAAAATGATAAGAAATAGAAAAGAGATAAAGCAAGATCTTCTATATTACTATATGTACATAGGTATCTTAATCTGCATACTTGTTTAGAAGAGATCCAATCTTTTCTGATTTAGGTGATCTTTAGTTAAGTGTTATCAGTATATTGACACCACTATACTCAACATTTCTGATGACTATTACTAGATGCATTACTATGGTGTTTTTTCTCCTTCATACAATGCCATTTGAAAGTTGATTCTATCTCAAAACCAAATTTGAACCAAAATTTAAATACCCTACTCTGTCACATGAACATGTATAGTATTTCTCATTCCTGGGTGTATCCAATCAATCATTCAATTAAAATAACCCAATATAGGTATCAGTCAAGAGGGTATGTGTACCCAAGAATTTTCAAGTACCTGGTCCATATACTCAGGTTTCAGAAATTCACCTTCATATATAAACAGTGCATTGGATTTCTCAGTAGGCATTGTAGTATTTCAACAAGCAAAAAAAAAAAAGATAAAAGTTAATTTAATTTTGAATTGCCTTGTAAATTTATCTCAGAAGATCTTTAAATGTTGTAATACAGGAATATTAAGTGTAGGTGGCAGTAAGTATGTGTAACAAAAGCTGATGACTATTTGAAGATGCAATTTAAGCTGCAAAGTAATTTTTTCAGCTTTCACTGTCATAATGGACATGATTCTTTGTATTAACATATGTTGAAAAACCTCCCTAGAGTATCTTCTATCATATGCACTGTGAACATCTTCTGGTCTGTTTCATTATCTGGAGTTCTTCAAAATCCAGGGAGAAGCTTAAGTGCCAAACTTTACTAGACACTATCTCAGCCAATTCCTTTGGAGAGCAAAGTTGATGCTTTACTAACATAATCCCAACTGCATCTTGTTGAACCATGCTCTATGATGCTCTATGAACTCTGGAAACTTCACCACCTTATTTTTTAGTTGGAATTAATGCTGTTTAGAAAAATTAAGTGAACAGAGATATAACCCCAAGTTAGTAACATGATCGAACTCAATCACCAACATATCTGTAACATTGAATAATACATGCCTAATCAATTTTCTTTATTATCAAGTCATAATGGGTAATGTTTGTTGTAAACCAACTAGCATTTGGCACCAGTATCACTAAAGAAGAAGGAAGCCATGCCCCCTGACATCTGGTAGAGGGAAGAGGGACCACAGAGGTTGGTGATCATCTTGTATTTCCTCTGATCTGTAGATATCCAAATCCCTTTCCATCTCTGAATGATAATCTGACTTGAAATTCTTCCACGCTTTCCCTCCTAACACATATTCTATATGTCTCACCCTCGATATACAAATATAAGGAAACAAAAGAAAAGATAAACTTTGTACTGAAAACTGTTGCATTGCAACTTCTTGTCATTACACATTGAGAAAGTCTCATTTGGGAATTGGCAGTCTTCAGGAATGGTCAATTTCTCTGGGCTGCAGAGAAAGAGGAAACTGATGGAAAAATGCAGGAACTGGAAAATGCATTTCAAGTAGCACTTTTTCCTTGGTATAATTTTCTAGTAAAATTACTTTTGTTGTGTTTTTAAAATGCTATGTTTCCATATGTAAACAGTCATTTTGTGTGTTTTAAACAGATCATTTGTGGCTTTTTATTCTTTGGACTACAACTGTGCTTAATAAACTGTAAGCCAAGCTGTTGATAAAATATGTCTGTTGCCAGGAGGGTTCCTTGCAGACCAAATATAGTAAATATAGTTTCCACTGTAGATTTGGAGATGATCCAGAAATTAAGAATTATCTGCACAAATTATCCTAAATTTATTTCAGATATTTTCATCAAACCTGTTCTGTCTTACATAGGAATTACCCACTGATGATGATATAATCTGGTGGCAACTTATCTATTAATATCATATTTTTCCATTAATTTCTATTGATGTAGTAATTCTTAATTGAACTCAAACGCTTTGTTTCTACCACATTGACAGAATTTCTTTTATGTCATGGCTGTTGTACAACTTGCTGTTCCCAAATTTTGATGGTCCAGAATGTAGAGATTGGGTTTTTGATCATTGGAATTTCATTCAACAATAGAAAAAAAATACTTTTCTAATGTTGACTCAAATTACTCAAATTTTATCTGCAATCCACAAACATACTCTCAAGTGTTGTGTTAATGAAAGAGTATGCTGTTTTAAAATAATTTGAAGTGTTAATACCATGCTTGAGCTGACCTTCCATTAGTTTGATTTTTGCCTATGCATAAAAAGCAACTTAGATTTCACGCTGTCAGTAACAAAAATTGTAAGTACTTACTTATTAGATTGTACTTATTTGGAAGACATCTTGTCCTCTTTTCCTAGACCAGGATAATTTGGATTCCAGTTTGAAATTTTAACTGCCTGAATTGGGCCTTTCACAAAATAAGTTACTATGAGGGAAGGGTGCTTATATATAAACCAGCATAACCAGTTCCAAAACATTCAAATCTGATTTGATTTTTTATTTAATTTTTATCCCTCCTTTATTATTGTTTATAAAAAAACTCAAGGCAGCGAACCTACCTAATATTCCTTCTTCCTCCTGTTTTTCCCACAACAACCACCCTGTGAGGTGAGATGGACTGAGAGAGTTACTGGCCCAAAGTCACCCAGCCAACTTTCATGCCTGAGGTGGGACTGGAATTCTCTAGAGTTAAGATCTTTGAAGAAATCTCTACTTTGATTATCTTTAATCTCTCTTTGATTATCTTTAATCAAAACCTTCTGAAAAAGGTTTTAATCCAAATGAATTTCGCTGGTAGATTTAGAATCCATCTCTCCCAATTTGCAGTTTATGGACTGAGTTAGTAAAAAGAAATAGCAAAAGTTACCTGGATAATCTACAAAGAATTGCTTATGTTGTCTTTACTTAACTAGTGCTGTTTACAGCATAAGTCATTTTCCTTTCACCTTCTGTCTATAATATATACCAGTATAAATCTAAATTGTAATGCATCCATCTATTACATATTTTAGTATATGTGAATAAGATTCAGCTAGTTCTGTTCCCGTGATACATCTTGGAGCTCTTTCTTCCTGGTAGATAAAGAATCTATATATTAGAATCTGGATGATACCATTCAGTGATATAAGGTGGCTTAGAAGTGTGCATGATAATGATATGGGAAAATAGGAAAACAGCATAGATCAAATAAAGTACACCAATTAATAGAGAAATGGAACAAATACTTGGATTTTTCACAATTAGATGTTAATTTAATACTTTATCCACAGCAATAATAGAAAATGGTCATAACTGACTTCTCAAAGTTAATCATAGTTTATTTTTTACCCTGAAAAATTATAGGTGAGAATGTATCTCACCTGCAATTTTCTTTAAAAGTTTAAATACAGTCTGTGATTGAAGGTTGCACTATCTACGTAGTATCTGTAGAAAGAATGTGGATGGAATGCAGAGTTTCTCATAAGTATTTTATGCACCATCAAGCTGCAGCTGACATTCATTTCATGTTTCCAGCTGCCTTCAGTTTATAAACATGCTGAGGCTGGTGGCACCAAAAGATAATGATCTGGATTCAACTACCAACAAATCTGATTCTGGGAAGATGGCCTCACAGTCCAATCAATATTGCTTGTACCAGATCTTGGGTGGGGCAATATATACCCAACAAAGTCACCCATAGCTCAGGTACCATTTTGGCCAGGTCTAAACTCACCTCTGATCAATATCTGCCATTGCAAGTAGCAGATGCTGGCAAATGATCAGGTGAGTCCTAAGTGAAGTAAATGGCATTACCAGTATAAATTGATAAAAGAGAATTTAGCTCTCCAGAAATTACTTAGATGGTTACAGCTGTTTGAATTAAAGATAGTTAGATCTTTAATTAAATCACAACTGTGATTTTTAATTAAATCACAACTGTACATGTTTAAATCATAGTACATGATAAAGCTGAAGAATTACTGCATGTAATGTGTGAATATTAATTTTTAATGCTAAGTCCAATAAAGGTCTAACATATTTGTATTGCTATTCATATATTTTCTTAATAAAGGAGAATATTTGTAGCTCAGGATTGACATGAGGGGTCCTTGGTGTTCTCTGAGCTGGGTTGTTTTCTTGCAGACATTTCATTACCCAAACTAGGTAACATCATAAGTGCACTAATGATATTACCTAGTTTGGGTAATGAAACAACTGCAAGAAAGCAACCCAGCTCAGAGAGCACCAAGGACCCCTCATATATTTTCCTTCTTTAACCCCGAAGCTCCTCCATGATGTCAATAAATAGTTGCTGGGCAGATTGCTTTTTGCAGATAGCATCACAATAAAGGCACTATTTGTAGCAAGATGCAGATTTTTATAGAACATTTGACTTCTGGGTCTTGAAGCTCAGCTGTGCTATTACCCCAACTGTTTTTCATCTTATAATATTTTGTTATATTTAAGCTATAAAATATTAATTATTCTCTACCATAGCCTTAATCTTTGAGTACTGAGTGTTAAATACTGTATGACTTGTTAAGAAATGGTATCTATATGATAAACTGCCATAATAGTACCTACCTATAAAGTTCTATAGAACTACCATTAATTGGACATGTGGAATGAGAAATGTCAGAAATAAATCTGTGATCTATTATTCTTATTATGTTTAGTGTTTGTTTTGAATATGAAACAGCAAAATTATGCAGATATATTCAAAGAGAATGCAATTTGCATTCTTGCCTGTACTTTCAGGTCAGGCAAATTTAATTTTAGCTGCCAGAGAGGAAAAACTGTTAAGTAATGGGTGTTTCATTTCCTTGAAACAAACAATACATTTTAGCAATAACTACAACCAATCAACTCAGAAAGATTACTTGTTATAAATCCTTACTGAAACAAAATGTGCCTAGGTTTACAATCTGAAAAAATTACAAAAGAACGTACAAATGCCAGCACACAATTAGAATCAACATATTATTCTTATTTCACTTTATATTTATTACCTTGATATTATATAATGCCTGTTTCTTCATGATGATCTTACATTTTCCTGGTATGCAAAATCTTTAATCCTTTTAAGAAAACTTGGGGTTTTTCCAGCAAAGATAAAAGAAACTTGTATGCTGTCAAAACATCACTTTGATGGAATAAAAAAGCTCATTTTGTAACAATACAGTGCTGTTTCATAAATAATTTCATAGTTTGGAAATGCATTACTTGGAAGTATATTCCTGTACTTTACATTAAAATAATGGGACTAATAAGTTTGAAATATATCACTGCAAAATTTAAAAAAGCCTTTTTCTGAGTATACATCATCATCATCATCATAATAAAATAAATTAACCCAGTATCAAAGAAGAAAAAACAGCAGTCATCTACAACATACAGTGTAAAGACTGTAACAGCCACTATTTAGGACTAAAGCTAAAAAGCAAACAAAAAGACCAGAACATCACCAGCAGTCAACATCCAGGTCAGCAGGAATTAACACCAAGAGGAATACCAGACAAAACAATCAAGCATTAAACAATACCCTAATCAATTACCAATTCAGGCATAATTACTGTTTTAATTATTTTAATTGGTTTTAATGGTATATTTTGTTATACTCCCAAAGTCACTTGGTGTGAGATGGGCAGCCATATAAATTTCATAAACAAACAAAAATAATAAATTATATCCATGGTTTATTTCCAGCATAAAGAAGCATAGATGACTTAGTGCTTGTACCTGTTTGGGCATGGTATTTTATGCAGTGCTACAGAATATCTACCTACTGAATTTTCCTATATTTTAGATCATGACATTTACACATGATGTAGATGTTTGTAAATTGGTGTCATCAGAATGTTGTATTCATATTTCCTTTTTAGTTTGTTGCTGATGACTATTGCTACTATTACTGTTATGACAGGTTCATGATGTTGAATAGCCATTACAATAATGGCTTTCTTATTATTTCAATGTACTATCTGTCAGACATGCATCATTATTTTGGAGTCGGCAAGCATTTCAGGTGAAAATTGTTTTGCTAACCAGTATTTCAGTTGATTTTGAAAATTGTCCCTTAAAACAGGCAGTATGGTATCAGCTGGGACTTCCTGTTGAGCAGAGAAAACGAAGGTAGCAAAACACGCTAAACCTTGTTCCCTGTTTATCTGACAATATCAAACTCAGTCCAGATTTAATTTCATTGAATCACGATTGTGTATGATAAATTTTATCAAAATGAACCTAATTTGATTGAGATCTTATCCAGTGAAGATTTTTATATTATGATCATCACAGATAAATTGCTAAAAAGGCTTCATTCACGGCAACTAAAAATTATTGGAGTTTTAATTCTACACATCTGGAAGATATGTACCATATTGATGAGGGTAATGTAATAATGTATGTAGCAGTATGATAGTTTTGATCAAATTAACTATTTTACGCCCCTTGTTTCTTTTAATAATTAGTTCTCAGGTTAATGTTTCACATCACTTTTGCCAGCTAAATAATCTGTACTTTCACATTTTAACACCTGTCATTATTCCTTGTGAGAAAAAATTATAGAAAGCATATAATTAAAAGCATAATGCTTGGTGTTTTAATAAATGTATTCTTGAGGATGAGATTTTATTTGAAAGCATGATAAATTTTGTTACTGACTTTTTCCCTTGTTTTTTTAAAGGTATATAAAAAGAAAACTGAAGCTGCTAAGAAAGAGTATCTGAAGCAGTTAGCTGCGTATAGAGCAAGCCTTGTATCAAAGGTAACATGGGTTTCAGGGGTCATAGAATTTTGCAGGCTGAAACTATGAGCAGGACTAGAAATAAAAAAAATAGTCACTACAAAGTTGGCTTCTCCAACTTGGTGTGGTACAGTGTTGGACTTCAAATATCAGAATTCCAGTCTAGTGACTGTTACAATTGCCAAGCAGCAGTTTACCGGCTGACAGTTTTGACATATTTTCCTAACATATCTGTAGCATATTTTATTTTGTTTGGATTACTTTAAAAATGGCCATGTTCATTTAAAAATGCTGATAGAAATATATGCTGGTATAATATTGGAAGATGTGCCAGAGCATTCTCAAACCTTTTTCCCATCCTGAAATGTGCCACTGGCAAATGAACAGTGCCACTGAAATTAATCTTGAATGCTTTATTTGAATCTTGAATACTTTATTGACCAAGGGTGATTAGACACACAAGTAATTTGTCATGGTGCAGAAGCGCTCAGTGTAAATGCAAAGCAACAGAATCATCATCATCATCATTGTTGTACGAAAGTGGTTTGTTTAATATGTAGGAATGATTAAATAAAATATCAATTCACAAAGCATTCTAGATAATACTATTCAGATTATGAAATTATTTAAAATACTGATTAAACTTTTCCATTGTTCTAAGTTGCAACTTTTATTAGTTTTGCATGTAGTTTAACAAATTGTACAGCATTGGTGAGCTGCAACTTTGTTTCTGAAAAACAAGCACTTTTCGTTACTAATCCATGACTTTTGCTGTAATTATTGTTGAGCTAACTAGATTTCTCACTTCATCTGTTGAAGAAATATTCATAAATACTTTGTTTCCAGTTCTAACAGAATACAACATAAAAATCTATCCCAAGAAATGTAAAAGATAGGAAACCCGTATCCACTTCAATGTAGATCAAAATATAGAAAGATTTCTTTATTTATGTGTTTATTTATTTAATTTTTTTGCTACCCATCTCCCTATGAGACAACTTTTACAGTGAGTGATAATTCTCCAGACTTTCAAGCAGAATTTTCTTCAAATGCCAGGAATTCAATTTGGGGCCTCCAACATGGAAACCAGGCATTGTACTATTGAGTTATGATCCGTTTCAGTATGTCAGATACATGGTAACAAATAATTTATAATCTTTCAGCCTCTGAAGAATAACATCGTTTTAAAAGAAATGCTTACCTTCAAGTGATCACAGGTTTCTGAGACTCATGCATAAAGAGAATGTTTTGTATTCATATTTGGTTCAAGGATTTCTACATTGCATTCAAGAGGGCTGAATAATAGTTTGAATTCAAAAGGTTCGCTTGAGTTCTGATTACACAGGAGGGTTAATTAATGTTATGCATTTATCAGATCCAGCTAAGATCTGACTGCCAGGGCTTCATGTTTATTCTTCTAAATATATGTAATTCTTATATCCTGTAACATAGAATAGCACGTACATTTTTACAATTTATAAAGATTAGATTACTTTCAAAAAATCACACAGAAAAATAAACTTCTCTTACTCAGAGGTTTAAAATATATTAACTTCTGAATTAATATACGTACTTAAACTTTTATTCAGGTTGCTAAATCCTAAAAATATAGTTTTCATATTTTTGTTTAACTTTGTAATAGTTTAGTGGCTTTCCTTGTGCCCTTTGTGTCTTCACTCTTTAGCATACATTCTTAAGATTCTTACCCTTAGAGCAGTGGTTCTCAACCTATGGGTCGCGACCCCATTTGGGGTCGATCGACCATTTCACAGGGGTCGCCAAGCAAGGCTGTCCACCATTTTTTTCCCCTTTTCCGGCGGGTGCCTTACCTCCCTTGAGCTGGGCCAGCTGGTGGTCGGCCTGCTCCGTCTCTGCTGCTTGCCAGCTACGCCTCGGCCCGCGCAGGGGGTGGAACCACGCATGTGCGGCACTCCCGGGCAGGGAAAGTCCTCGACTTACGACCGGTTGGGTAGTCCTTGACTTACGACCGGTTTAGTCCTCGACTTACGACCGGTTTAGTCCTTGACTTACGACCGGTTGGGGGTCGCAGCATTAAAAAGGTTGAGAACCACTGCCTTAGAAAAACTATAAACATTATGAACTGTGTGGAAATTATACACACATCCACACAGAGACATCCCTCCCCCTTTTCAAATTATTGCCAGCAGTATTTACAGACTCCAAAGTTTCACCAGAATTTTTTTTTTAATTTTATTTATTTCTTTTTCACTATACAACAAAAATAAAAATAAAAAAATACACACATACACACACACACAAACACACACACATATATATATATACGGCAGGATCAGCTGGGGCCGATCACGTGCTCCAGGAGCATGTATACATACCACACTGCAGAAATGAAAGACTTACTCTTACCTATGCACTGAGAATTGAATTCCCTTTATCATTTCCATTTAATTTTGTGCAGTTTACTGATAAAATATATTTTTGTTGCTATCATTATTAAAAGCTTGATGGAGGCAAATGAAGTTATCATTTTTTCCTCTGTACATTATTACAGATAATGAAGCAATGTCTGTAATGTGCATGTAGGCTGATTGGTGGTGATGGTGCATATATTAGAAAGAATACAAATGGCTCTCACAGGCTCCAGTGACCCCAGAAAGCCTAGAGTAACATTAAACTTACTTTGATTTGAAAACCGATATCAAGGTCATAGAATAAGGACATATATGAATCTTCCAATGTTTGTTTTGACATAGTACCACTTGCTTTCAAAGGAAGATTTTATCATTTTTTTCCTGTCATATTTCAATAGTTATTCCTTCAACTTCTCCTTAAAATATGAATTATTATTCAGGTACATATCTTCTGGCAAGCCCTTGGAGTTAATACTGTATTCTTTACTACATTTATGTGAGCACATCAAGTTTATAATACAGGTATTAGAAAATAACAATGCAGAAAACTGAGAAAAATAGTTATAGAAGCTCTTTTTAATGTTATGTGAAAGCTATTATTAAACTGATTATTCCAATCCCTGGCCCCTTCTCAAATGTTAAAATATTATAACTGTACATCACACATATATTTCATGCATTGGAGGATGATATAGAATGCTTCAGTATCTATCTTACAACTTACAAATTCAAGCAAGCCTCTTATAAAATAATATAACTAACATTATATAAATACATATAATATATATTAATAATATATAAAATAATAACTTCTATGCTGGTATATAAGGAGAAAAAGTGGGGAAAAGGAGGTTCTGAATCTTACAGTCCATTTCCTACCTGGAACAACTAGAGTGGTAGGAAACATAACATACAGAGGTCTGAACAGATTCAGTTTTTAAAATTTGGTACAGATTTCTTCATATCTTATCAATTACACAGATGTTTATAATAAATTGCCTCTGAAATGTAGCAAATAGGACATGGGGAAAATAAAACTACAAAATGCTGCTATTTAGTGAATGTCACAAGCAATCTGTAAATAGATAATGATTATTATATAAAGCAGCAGCCCCAACCTTTTGGGCACCAGGCACTGGTTCCATGGAGAAAGATTTTTCCACAGAGCGGAGGGGACATGGGTTTGTGTGCTGCCTGCATCCCATGGATGGGGCTTCACTTGTTTGTTTGGCCCGGTTGCTGGCATGCCATGGCCCAGTGCTAGTCCGTGGACCAGGGGTTGGGGACCCCAGATTTATATGACTATATTTAGTTAATGTTAACTGTGTTTTTTGAAATACCTTGGTCAGTCTTTGGTGGAAGTGTTTCCCAAGGCATTTAATCTGCTCATCTCTCACTTGTTCAACACTTCTCACTGTAGTAAACAATATGAGAAATCCTTATTAAAATTACTCAAGGAACAAGAGAAACAAAGAACAAAATCATGAGCAAATAGAGAGATATTCTATGTTTGAATCAAGCTGCAACATTTATCAAAAAGATCTGTAGGGACTGGAACGAAAGTACATTTTGCATAATCAATAGACAGCAGAGAAATGGGAATTGAAGCAATTGTTTCTTTTATCAGGATAAGAAATTAAAAGCAAAATCAATGCCAAATGTCTAGTTTGTAACTTGGGTCATCTTTGGTTTTTATGTTCAAAAGTATCTATCTTTTGACAAAATGGCATCACTAATGGAGCCCTACCCATAGTAATATGTCATCTTCATATTCCCCAAATCTGAAAATGATGTCAAGTAAATACAATGAGGAAGGAAGAGAAATGAAAATAAGTTGCATTGTGCAAACATAAGTTTAGATATCGCCTGGGATTGGATATGTTTTCCTGTTCTAGATTAAGTTTTAATGAATTGCATATTCATTTATTGTATTTCTCTTGTACAAAATGTGACAGTTCATTTTTTAAAAATTATAAAGTATAGTCTTAAACGTTAAAAAAATAATACAGTGATGCATATAGCCTTTACAAAAACTACTCTGTTCTGCATAGATAACAGTAAAACATCAGAGACTTAATCAGCTTTGTCTGAGTCAATTTTGTCAGGGGTTGTGGGAGGGCAAGTTAAAAACAAGTACAGACTATTTGGGTCTTGACTCTCAGTATAACTGCGCATCTCAGACTTCAAATAATTTGTGGTGTGTTTTTTTTTAAACAGAGCTACAATGAGCCCGTGGATGTTAAAGTATCCCAGCAACCTCAGATGATGAGCCCAAAGCAGCCAGTATTCCATGCATCCACACAGCCTCATTCGGCAATGTACTTAGGTTCCCATTACCATCAACAAACAGGAATGAATTCTCATATAACAGCCATACATCCCAATATTCCAAGGAATATAGCACCTAAGCCTAACAACCAAATGCCAGTGACTGTTTCAATAGCCAACCTGGCTGTAACTCCTCCACCAACCCTTCAGATGAGTCCTCCAATTCATCCACATCTCAGTATACAACATCAGACACTTACAATGCAGCAATCGATTGGAAATCAGCTGCCAATGCAAGTGCAGTCTGCTATACATTCACCAACAATGCAACAAGTAAGTCCTTACCAATTTTTAAGCTGTTACCACCCAATATATGTCATGAGTAGCTTCTTTTTTTTTTACTTAATCAGCCAGGGCTTATGTAAATTAAGGAAACGTGGCGCACGAGCACTCCGTTGACCTTTGTTAAATGATACCTGCATCCTCAAATAAAGTATTAAATATAAGAAAAGAATTAATTCTGATCTATAACTTAAGTGTACGGACTATTCCACAATGACCTTAATTGTTGAGAGTATAGGTTTGCTTGCAAGAAAACATTACAACATGACATCATTTGAGAAACATCAGTGAGAGGGAATTTATTGGGAATGTTCATATGGTGATGATTGTCAATTCACAAGTTATAATCCTTGGAGAACATTTTTTTCATAGTGAAAGAACAACTAGATCCTCAGCTCCTTAATCATATAAAACATTCCAGTTTTAATACATTGTGTGGAAACTGGCATAGCCATAACATAATTCTGTTGATTATATCTCAATTTAACCTACTTTGTGGTTACCCTGAATACATGGTATTTCTGAACCTAAATTTCAGTTGGACATTATGATTTAAACCTACAACCTTCAGCACATTTTCCTCTGCTTTAGAACATATACCACAACTATATTCAATTTCCGTGTGATGTCTTCAAGCTAAGAAGTGGATAATAGCATAGAAGTAGGAATATTATAGAAGTTCCTGAGCTTTCACTATATTGTAATGAAGAACAGTGGGTTGCACTATTAGTTCTGTTAGAATATGGCATTATTTAATTTGATAGAGTACAATAGGAGTGCCATCCATTTATATCATAGCCTGAAAATAAGTTTTTACATGTGTTGTCTCCTGCTTTGTAAGTCTGATCCTTGTACTATGTGTTATTCATATGTTTTAAATTAGCACATACCAAAATTACCTAACTTTTTTCATAAGCGCAAAGATTTAGATTTCCCCCCAGTGTGCTTTAACTTATATATGGTTAAAATGAATCCATTGTGTTGCCTTTTCACCTAGAGAGTTTGCTCTACTGAAGTTTCTCATTGGTCGTATTTTCTTCTAAATTCATTAGCAAAAAAAAAAAATCATATCAGTTCCTTATAATATTCATAAACAAAAACTATTATGCATTTTCTTTGTAGTTATCATAAGTTTAAGTATATCTTATACATTTTATTTTCAAGTAAATATTTGATGAGTCCTAAGAAATAGATTGCATAAATATGGATGTCTCTATTTGCACTGCTAATGACTCTTTATAACTTAACCATGAAACGTCAATACAGTTTTCATTAAAACAATAAAAATATTCTGTGGTTCAAAAACTACCTCATTTTGATTTGTAGTATATTTCTTGCATTGCAATATCCACAGGCTAACTTACTTCTAATAAAATAACAGAGGTGGAAGGGACCTTGGAGGTCTTCTAGTCCACTCTCCATACTTTGTTTTTTAAGCAATATACAAATATTTTGGGATTACTTTCCTTCCTAAAATATTGATGTTCTGGCTAGGAGCCAGCTTATTTTCTTACCTGTCTCCCTAAGTCAAACTGCCTATTTTCAACATTGGATTTGTACAATTGAGATATTCTAATATGTCATGTGTATATTTGTAATCATAAAAAGCTAATTAAAACAGTCTGTCTCTTCCAAACAACTTTGAGTAGAACTTCCATAATTCCTAGTAAGGTTTAGCAATGCAAATTAGAAAATGTTGTGGCTTCATGTATGAAGACATGTCAAGAGAATGATCATTTCCCTGTGATTGGGATATAGTCAATTGTAGCCACATCATATGTAACCTGTTGTAATTTCCTAATAAGACTAGGAAATCAAGGTATTGAGCTTGGGCAGAAACTGTGTGACTGAGTGCAGTAATAGAGTTGAGCCAGAGGAAAGTGAAAGAAGCAGTATAACCAGTGGTGGGATTCAAATATGTGAACAACCGGTTCTCTGTGTGGATGCCGCTTCCAGAAGTCCATTCTGGGCCTAGGCAACAAAAGATTAGCTATCGGTTCTGTCGGTGCGAACCGGCTGAATCCCACCACTGAGTATAACTCATTAATAACCAAGATAAGTGCTTGCTTAATTCTGCACTATATACTGAACCATTATATGAAAATATGAAATCATATAGAGCTATATATTCCAGGCACCTAAGGGAAAGAGGCATGTAAACACTATCCAGAAACTCCTTGCCAATTTTCTGGTAGAACCACTGGCAGTGGGGACAGGAAATAACAAGTAATAATAGTGGAAAGATCATTGTCTAAGCATAATGCTAGCTTCTTCATCTTTCATATTGGACAGACAGGGAAGAAAGTCTTTATTTTCAGATTTTTGTCAACTTGACAAAGACAACATGTGTTGTGCAATAGGGAAGAAGAATGGTTTTGCATATTGAGTAATTCCTGATAACATATAAATGTTTCAAAAGTGGGATTTTTGTTTTAATCATAGTGGTATCAAGATTCTTTGCTAATGTAATTGATGTGATATTGAGATAAACATTGAGAAGCACTGTTCTAACATTAGTGGAGAACATGATGTTCTCTATAATCTATAATCGCTGAGTGATAGACAGATACCTACACAAACATACACACAAACAGACAAACACACAAACATGAATTTTATTATGGCTCAACTATGGCAAGGACTGCTTATATTATCTAATTCCTAGGAGAACTGGGCATGGATTTTAAATATATTCATTTCTACTCTTTTATAACATTTTTTCTTTAGCCCTATGATTATGCACTAGCTTTTAAAGAAAATATTGGCTTGTTTTGTCTGCAGTTTTAAAATTCAGTAAATATTTGGTTGCATTTCATTACTTTTAGCCACTTCCATTATTCGCTCCCCCTCACATTGTTTTTCTGAATGTGATTTAGGAGAAGGAGAAAAATCATTAATATCTGTCAACTGTCCTTATAACCTTAAGGGGGAATCTTTGTGTGATATCACACAGACAGATTTTCAATTTCCTTGTGTAATAAATAGATGCTTTAGAATTTGGATGTAATTTAAGAGTTTTAAAAAAACATCACATTGAGATTGATGAATAAATCAGTTGAGAAGACAAAACATAGATGCCTGTTGAAAATACCTCTCCAGACAGGCAGGAAATGAAATTAGTTCCCGGTAAAGTGGGAAGATGAGGGTCACAGTTTAGGTTTTGCTGGAGGCTTTTTTGTACTTGCTACAGGCCCACACAAAACCCCCAAGTAGGGATACAGAAATCTAATTAAAGAACAAATGTTCCATCTGACGTCAAATTAATCTTTATCAAGTGTCCTATTTTTATTTCAACTGGGAGCTAGAAAATGAACCTTAAAATTCAAGGCATGCCACAAAATGGTTGTTGATCTTATCTTGAGTGGCACATTGCATAACATTTACCACTGTCTTAGACCTCTCAGGGGCTGCTTTTGAGAATAAGTAAAATAACCATTTGAAACCCTACTTTCTCAGTTTGTATTCCTGATATTTTTCCATTAGCTTTGTGATGTAATTTTAATAAGCATTATTATAACAACAAAAATTGTCAAATTAAATCTAACAAACTGAAATATTAGGATGTTCTTTCATTATCCCACTGTTTTGCAATTAACGGCAGAAAAGAAAAGTCTTCATTAATAAGGAAATCTGCTTAGATAAAAATTCAGATTACAGCTTATTCTTTCCCGAGCAGAAGCAGAAAAGTAGATTATTAATTAAATAACATACTTTGCTTATTGTTCAAAATATAACAAAATATAAAAGTAAGACAATAACCGAAAGTAAAGAAGAACAAAAATACAAAGTGAAGAAATCTTCTAATCCAAGATGGTTGGTTGGTTGGTTGGTTAATAGGTTGTTGTTCGTCCATTGATTTCGATGAAGACCTTGACATGTTATGGATTATGGACCATCAACGGTGTGTCCGTAGATGGCTGATAAGACCGATGTTAGCACGGAATGTTCTGCCACATACTGAACAGAGAAATAGTGTCCACATTTCTCTGTATGGTTAGTAGGTAAGTAGGTAGGTAGGTAGACAGACAGACAGACACACAGACAGACAGACAAGATGAGACAAAACAAGACAGATATAGATTTCAAACCAGACATTTCAAACACAGTCATGCAGTTGTTTTCTGCAGGAGCTAGAATAAAAGAAATGAACAGATCCCACCCTCATTGCATAATAATAATAATAATAATAATAATAATAATAATAATAATAATAATAATAATAATAATAATAATAATAATAATAATAATAATAATAATAAAAAAGTTGGAAAGGACCTTGGAGGTCATCGAGTCCAACCCCCTGCTCAGGCAGGAAACCCTACACCATTTCAGACAGATGGCTGTCCAGTATAGAAGTTGGCAACTCAAAGGTTGTAGATCACAATTTTTAAGGATCCCAAATCTTTTTAAAAATATAATCAGAGTTGGAAAGCAAACTATCTATTTTAGGATTACTTAGGGCAGACATGTCAAACTCTCGACATCACATGACATTGCACAACGTATCAGAGTTTTTTCGCCATTGCCGGCAATGAGGTGGGCGTGGTTTCCCGATGACGCATCCGGCCTGTGGGCCGGCAGTTTGACACCCCTGACTTAGGGAGAGTAAGTAATACTGTTTAGCCTTTGGAAATAAAAAGATCCTTTTTAAAAGCTGAGTTTTCTTACCCCACCTCCATGAAATGTCATTGTATCAGCCCTTTCCTCCATCCATCTAAAAGTGGATGAAAATGCATTTTATTATTTTTCCTCTTATTATTTTATTTATTTATAGGGTGTTTTTCTATTTAAGTAAGCTGCCTTGAGTCGCCATGTGTGAGTAGGCGGCAATACAATTTTCCTAAATAAATAAATAATTATTAAAACATAATGATGATATCTAATTTTGTAATGAATCATCTACAATCATCTACACCCCAACGATGCCCTTGACGTGATGGCCCGCTGCCTGGAGGCCGTACGGGTCTGGATGGGGAGGAACAGACTCAGGCTCAACCCTTCCAAGACCGAGTGGCTGTGGTTGCCGGCGTCTCGGTATGGTCAGCTGACGCCATCGCTGACTATAGGGGGCGAATCTCTGGCCCCCTCAGAGAGGGCGCGCAACTTGGGAG
>NW_015386456.1:792119-793352 GCF_001527695.2 Protobothrops mucrosquamatus | reverse complement strand
GAGGATTTTATATGGGGTTTATTTTTTAGCAATTTGACAGAGACACAACTTTAAAATTTGATTTAATTCGGTTTTATTGGGGGGGGAATGTATTTATGTTTTGTTTTAAATATGTTGTGCGCCGCCCTGAGTCCCGTCGGGAGAAGGGCGGCATATAAATTAAATTAAATAAAATAAATAAATAAATAAATAAATAAATAAATAAAGAAAACAATCAAGCTTAGAGAGCACCAAGGACCCCACAGTTTGACCCTGAGCTACAAATATTGTCTTCTATCGGTATTGGTTGGGAAAGGATGGAGATGTGCCCCTCTGTAAGATCTACTGTTAGTTTTGGATAATTCAAAAGATTCAACACCAAATGAAGGTGAAATGAGAGAGTTATATGAAATCATTATTATGACCATATTTACTTCTTCTGTAATGAGTACCTATATATGAATTTGCTTTATAGGAACAAGTTTGAAGTATTTTTGGTATACCTTCAGTGATGCTGGCCCAAGGTGTTAAAAGAAACCTGCATCCTGAAAGAAAGAGATAACCATGATGTTTGCAGACTATTGTGAGGGCAAGTTCTGACATAGTCACTAAAAATAGTCTGATACCAAATCAGTTTATTAGCAAAACAAGAGACAGGTAGAAATTGTCCCTTATGCCCAGAACAGAATTTCTAGCCAGTTACATTTATAAGTGTGCAAAAAAGGTGCATACATTTCAACCTTGAATTCACTATAAATAGGGTTTGCATTTGATTCACAGCATTCACCAGAATTCTTTCATAACTGCTTCATTAAATTTGCTGCAGAAAATTTATTTATTAGAGCTTTGGTGTCTTTGGAAACTTTATTCTTTCCATTTCTTGTCTACCCAAATGAGAGATGTCTGAAGGCTGCAGTAACATTTTTGCTAAAAAATACTCATATTCATATTGAGTTTGATGCTACTTGGGCAGAGTTTAATGAGATGACAAGCAGACGCTCATCGCGTCATCAGATAATCGCCCGGCTGCCCTCTTCAGGGTGACCCACTCTCTTCTCCATCTGAGGAGGGGGGGGATCCCCTGGAGGGGAGGGCCGAGGATTTTGCACAATATCTGCATGACAAAGTCGCTCGGATCCGAGAAGGCTTGGACTCCGACTGGTTGGCCCAGGGAGAGGAGACGGAAGCAGGTCTTGAGACGGTTGTATGGGAGGAGTTTGACTCTGTTGCTCCCGAGGATGTGGACAGGGTCTT
>NW_015386456.1:757740-789134 GCF_001527695.2 Protobothrops mucrosquamatus | reverse complement strand
ATGATTTTAACAGCAATTTTAATTGGAAACACAGCCGTCAATATTTGGTTTTTAATTCGGTTTTTATTGGGGTTTATATTTTTGTGTTTTTGTATTTTTGTATTTGTGTATAGTATCTGTTTTTAAATATGCTGTGAACCGCCCTGAGTCCTATGGGAGAAGGGCGGTATATAAATTAAATTATTATTATTATTATTATCTGGGATTCATTTTATCTTATGTAGTCTGAGAAAAGGGATAAAATTCTCTACAGCATCAGTTTTGCCACATATGGGATTGACTCATTCTCTGCTTGCTCTTTTGGGAAACTGAAGAGAGAGGAAGGGTGTAGTTGGATTCCTGAGGTGTGTATTACCAATCTGAGTTTTCTAGCTGCCTTGGAGAAAATGATGGTGCATGTGCCCTGAAGAAAGGGTATTTGATTAAATGTAGCTGAGGAAAATTATAAGATTTGCATTGTCAATGATATTATATGGACAAGAATTTTGATTCCTTTCAGGATTGAGACATTGACATGGCACAGAAATTGTATTTGTTACTCAGGTAACTTTTGTTGGTATATTGATGGAAGAAACATAGCTCTTCAGTCCTATTAAACCACTTGGCAACATTCAGTATCATTGACAATGGATTCTTGTATCATTTACAAGGACTGGGAGTAGGAGCATTGTTTAATGGTGGGTTCAATCTTTCCTGAGTGGTTAGTTATTGACAGTACTTACGGGGACAGAATACTTTTGTTCCTGGTTGCTATAGTGTGAGGTACACAGTGGTTAGGCTATCTCTGCCATGCTGTTAAAAATCTACTGTACATGAAACCACTGGAGAAGTCATATGCCAGTTTTTGAAGGATTATTCTCCTTCCTCCAGGACTGCTTCCAATCAATATTTCTAGTGGAGAAAAGTATAGCCTAGACCCCTATTCCATGGGGTTCCTCAGGTTTAACCAGAAATGCAGTGGAACTCCTGATCCAGTGTTTGAAAGATATAATAGGAATGGAGAAAACATGTTAAAATTTAACCTTTGAAAAATGTAAATACTGTTTGTGTATAAATAATACAACTCAAGTCAACTCCAATGTTGGCTGTGGATATTGACACATTTATTCTGAAGGGCAGAATATGACTTGAAGGTCTTCCTGCGTTCACAGCTCCTACTTTCAGATTCACAGCTATCTCATAAGATGAACTAATTGTTTGGAACTTGTCTTATGTTATATTTTTTTTCTCATTTTAACTTTGAATTTGATAAAGCCATTCATGGAACTGACATGGATTGCTTGCCTTTATCTGCTTTTAATAACTATTAAAATTCAGTTAATCATTACTGAATTATAATGATCAAGAAAGGAAACTGAATGTGCATATATGAAGAGGCTCAAAAAATTATAAAGGTCATAGGTTGAAGATTGATGTCTTATACCAAAGAATACATTCATGGATATATTGATTGAAAATATACATTAAACTTACAATTTTTTAAAATTATATTTTGCGCATAACAACTTGATGAATATAGGGCTGGGTATTGAAGTTATTTCATTTCATAGTATTCAGTTAATTTATTGGATGCGCTTGATTTCTTGATGCATTTAGTTCTTTTGAAGTTTTTTACACTGGAGTTTAATTGTATATCTTAAGTTAATTTTATACAGGATTATACAAATCAGAAATGTCAGGATAAATTATAATATATGGATAATTTTTTAACTTTAGTATTCTTTAAACAAAATATTAGCCTTAGTATGTCAGATAGCACAATGTTTTTAAAAGGTATTCATCATTCTTTGATGCATACAATGAAAGGACAAATACGCTGCTGTTTGCTGTATAAGAATACTTAAGTGGTCTTTAACAGGGTTACGTGGCTCTACCACGTTACGTTTGCCTGGAGAAAACTGTATTACTGTTTTGTTTCAAATATAGGTCTTGCGTTTTATAGTATTCCCAAGACAACTTATAAATTACTTGACCATTATAATATTAGAGTTTCACTTAAAAAAATACAAGAAATGTTCTCTGTTAAAATATCTAATATCTTATAAGAAACTGCATAGATTGAGCCAGTTTTATATTTCCTGATAGGGAAATATGTAAGGCAGAAAACAATGATTAAAGAAGGCATTCTTTGTAGCGCTTATATTGTTGATAACTTGTTAGCCACAGTGCTAAGGCAGTGATTGCCTTGGCAAATAGAGAAAGATATAAATGTTATCTAAAGCATTTTATCTAGCCTGGTATCATTTTTGTGATGTGTGCATATGTTGCTAAAAAAAAGAATATGTGTTAAATAAATTTATTTCCAAGTACTGAATTTGGGTGGAGTAGGACCTGGATACCTCCGAGACCGCCTTCTGCCACAGATTCCCTCCCACAGACCGGTACGCTCCCACAGAGCGGGCCTCCTCAGGGTGCCGTCGGCCAAGCAATGTCGGCTGGCGACCCCCAGGGGGAGGGCCTTCTCTGTGGGTGCCCCCACCCTCTGGAACGAGCTACCCCCCGAGATCCGGACAATCCCGGATCTNAATTTTAAATAGGGATAATTTTTAATGATTTTAATAATGTCACAGCTACAAATATTTGGTTTTAATTGGCTTTTATAGGGGAAATGTTGTGTGTGTTGTTTGTATTGTGTTATTTTAATATGCTGTGAGCCGCCCTGAGTCCCGTGGGGAGAAGGGCGGCATATAAATTATGAAAAATAAATAAATAAATAAATAAATAGTGAGGAGGAGGGAGATCCAGATTTCATTCTATCCCTACAATGGAAAATCAGTGGGGGCTTTGAGAGCTAGTCACATTCTCTCAGCCTAACTTAGTTATTATGATGATTATAAAGGAGAAAACAGGAAGAGGCGATCCTATAGCTATCACCTTGGCCTTCTAAAGAAAAATAGGATACAAACATAAGAAATAAATAGTTTGCTGAAACATGCCCATTTTCCATAAACTTTGCTAATGAAGGATATATTTTTGAAATACAGGTGGTCCCTGACGTATGACCACAATTGAGTCCAAAATTTTGTGTTGTTAAGTGAGACATTTATTAAGTGAGTTTGGCCCCATTTTATGACCTTTCTATTCACAATTGTTAAGTGAATCATTGCAGTTATTCAGTTAGTAACATGGTTATTAAGTGAATCTGTCTTCCCCATTGACTTTGCTTGTCAGGTCACAAAGGGTGATCGCATGACCCTGGGACACTGCCACAGTCACAAATGTGAACCAGTTGCCAAGCATCCAAATTTTGATCATATGATCAGGAGGATGCTGCAACGGTCATAAGTGTGAAAAAAGGTCGTAAGTCACTTTTTCAGTGCCATTGTAACTTTGAACAGTCACTAAATGAACTGTTGTAAGTCGAGGACCACCTGTACTTTTCAGGGTGCTTTAAAACTTATTTTAAAACGTAGTGGTATCTTTAAATTAAGTAGAAGATGCTCTTTAAGCAGGGTAGGTGAGTGTTTGTTTGTTTTATGGGTTGTACATATCTTTATCAGCCTTTATAATAATTTAGATCTGTTTGCTTCCTTGCAAAACCCATATTGCATGTATACATGTATAGCTAAACCTAAAAGGGAATCAGAAGTACTTATTTTCATAGATCTGTTGCTGTGTACATATATGTATGATGAAAAAACCTTTCAAAAAAACCTTTCATGCATGCAAATAACATCTTCCCTTTTGAAAGTCCAAGCATGAAAGAAATATTGCAAAACATATGTTATAGATTTAAAACGATATCCAGTCTTAAGAATTGTAACGTCACTACATTTAAATGCAGTTAACTTGGCAGTTAAAAGAAACAGCTATCATGTGGAAAAGTTTAAAAAATACCCTAAGGGAAGAGTAGCATAGGAGATTAGGAAAGTATTATGTGTTCCACAATTTAACAAGACATCACAGAACTAGGATAAAAATTAGCATATATGACTTACTTATTAAAAAGAAATGTCATGGAATAAAATTTTAAAAAGCTGTTTTAGAGAAATCTGACACCCCAAATTACATCCAAATATGCTATATAGTATATACAATAGTAAAAGAAATACATTGTTTTTGCTTAGTCATATTGTGGCCACTCCTAATATTATTAGCATATTAGTAGCACATTTTTAATATTATTATTTTTCACTGGAACAGAAAATATCAAGATTTCCTGGGCTATTTGTTTGACTCTTAACATTTGTTAAGTGAGTTTTGCCCCATTGTATGACCTTTCTACTCACAGTTAAGTGAATCATTACAGTTCAGTTAGTAACATGGTTATTAAGTGAATCTGTCTTCCCTTTGGAAATTAGGAATTCATTTAGAAAGGTGACTACTCTTTTCCTTTCTCCTTTCTATGCACACACACACATACACACACAGACAGACACACGCATTATATATAGGCTGTATATTTTTATTTTAGTTGCCATATAGAAAAAGTAATAATTGGAAAGTGGCTGGATTTAAACATTGTCCCCATCATAGTATTAAACCATTCCTGAGATTAGTTGACAGGAGCCTATAAATCTGAAGATACTGTAAGAACTTCCATTGACAGGCTAAGTGAATTGAATATGATGCAGTTTATATTCCAGCAATTAAGGGCTCCAACCTTCCTCATCCTTCATAAGTTCTGTATCTTGGCCTACCTGACAATAAACAGTGCTTCAAAAGTTTACCTTGTTAAATGAACACCATCTCGTGAGCTACTCAGGTAGTAGTAACATGAATAGTCAGTTAGAAACCTGTTGATTTAAGTTAGGTGTTTATTCTGTTTGCCAAATATAAACTAGTGAGAAGAGAGTGCAATTTCTGACAAATTCGTTCTGCTCAGTTAAACAAAACATTTACTTAATGTATCATCCTCTGATGCCCTTGGGAAGTTTCTTTTTAGACTGGTCTGTTCTGTTTTCTGTGGTGTACATCAGTTGGTCTATTATGATACCCATTAAAGCAGGTCTCCTGACCTTTTGGCAATAAAACGTTCTTGAAAATATGATCAGCTTTCTGATTTGGAAAACATTTAACATGTTGAAAACAACAGTAAATGGGGGGGGAGATAGACAGGGAGAGCTGGTTTTTTTTTTGCTACATTAGTCTAACAACGGTTAAAAAGCTTTAGTTGATTTTTTTGTATAGTTGAGAAAGAAGTGCAAATAAAGGAAGCAGCAGATGGTCCTTTTGTGACTGAACCAAATAAAAGGGGTTTGAGAACAATAATTGTGAATAGGTGTAGTCTAATAAAACACTCAGCCACCTGCTGCCTGCTTCCTTCAAAAAGATTCTGTTGCATATTCTTGGAATTAACTAATAGAATATCCTTGGATTGAATTGAAATATGAGCTTCCAAGAAACAAACAGACCTTTCTTTTATTTTCTCATGTTGAATGCACTGTTTTTTGGTTTTCTGCAAAGCTTTAAAATGTTCTTTGTTCTTTGTTTCAACGTTCTCTCTACATGATTGCAATTTGTTGTCTGGCATTTGTCTTAACCAATTAAAATTATTGTCTGAAAAGCCTCAAGTGCCCATCTATTTTCTTTTTGCTGCAAGTTTAAGAATGGCAAAGAACAATTTGATACTTTATTAAGCTTTTCAATTGAGAGGTTAGCTTGCATAGTTAAGCCTTGTTTATTTTGTTTTTAGGGTTTTACTCTCCAGCCTGATTACCAGAATATTATTAATCCAGCATCTACAGCTGCACAAGTTGTTACCCAAGCAATGGAATATGTTCGTTCAGGATGCAGAAATCCCCCAGCACAGACCGTGGAATGGAATAATGATTACTGCAGTAATGGGTGAGCAGCCACTGCATGCCACCTGGCATTGAGTAGCATTTAAAACAAAAACTGGACTCAGGCATGGTTTCCATTTTTATACAACAAATATATTCTAGAGGCTAGCAGAAATGTTAATATAGCTAACAGAAGGATTGATTTTATATGCCACAATTAAGGAAAGAGGTTTTGGGAGAGGATCTTAAACTACAACTAAGATTTAAATTTGAAAAATTCTAGACTGAGAAGGGACAATCCCATTAACTTGTATAAAGAGATCTTTGTTAAATAACTCTAGTCAACCTTGAGTCTTGGCTGCCATTGCTCTGTGGCCAAACTTGGGGAACTTGTCAGGCAGATTTAGAAGTGAGATACTATAACTTACATGTAAGGCTGCTGCTTTCTGAACTTTTACAGCTTATGATTACTTCATTTGATAGGTACATTTTGTTAAGGAAGCATAAATTCCACTGAATGAGCCAATTGTTCGTTGAGCCAAAGGGCCTTATCCATGAGCACAAGGCACTCAACTTTTACAGATGGTTTCCTATGTTCATTTGTTTATTCTTTGTAGTACAGCATGTATTTCAACCTCAGATCCATCTAGAAAATTTCTTGAATCTCAAGAAGAGACTTTAGAGCAGACATGTCAAACTCACGATGTCACATGACGTCGCGCAACATATCGGGACTCTTTTGCCATTGCCGGCAATGGGGTGGGTGTGGCTTCCGGATGATGCGTCCGGTCCTTGGGCCAGCAGTTTGACATACCTGCTTTAGAGCATGTAGAAGATGGCAAGTGCAATGTCTTACTACATAGGCAGAGTTCCATGCCTGTTTCTTTGCTCCTCTAATTGTTCACTTATGATGTCAGACCTACCATCCAACTGGGATTTATGACTCCCACATGTACACTTGTCACAAAGCATTCATTTTCAGGGCATTTCACTGAAGGGAATTTGCTAAGATTATATTTTTACTCAACCACAATACTAATTATAAGAACTATTAATTTGCGGCCTCCTACCACAAAGTGCTATAAAGAAAAGAGGTTTTAAAATCCCCAACCAGAATAAATATTACATTTGAGAGAATAACCTTTCTGGAGTTTCTCCACACAGGTTTTTCTCCAATATCAAAAGAACATGGTTTCCTTTCAACAATGTGCTCTCTGTGAAAATAAAGCTTCACCTGAGTTTAATGAGAATATGAAATACAGTATGACTGTTTCAGTAGCTTTAAAAAAAATCACAGCATGGATTCAGAGATTAACACTTGTCCCCACTTACATTTGCTTTTTAATGTGACTCTTAACTTCTTTTTTCTCCCTCCTCCTCTGTTCAACAGGGCCATGCCGAGGGACAAAGCGCTGTATCTTACCTGAAAATATTTTGGAAATGCATCTCTTCTTTTTGCTGAGGAATGCAGGAAAGTCTTTTCATCATGGATTGCTTTATGCAGTCTAGGCTCTTCTGCATTTATTTAGAACGTATAAGTCGCTAAGCACTTAGGACTATTTTTGCTGGTGGGTCATTCACTCTGGGAAAAAAAAAGTCTTGTTCCTCCACCCCTCCTTTCTTTTTCTCCTTCCTTTCTTAAATGGACATTGCTTTTCTTCCTTCCTTGCAGAAGGAGTCTTGGACCATTTGGATTTTGTTGGTTTTTATTTCTGCTGTGAAGTGCTGCGCTAGTAACTGCCTTAGCAACTGTAGCTGTCTTGGATAAAAGTCCTGGATTTTCCATTGGTTTTCATAATGGGTGTTTATATGAAACTACTAAAGACTTTTTAAATGGCTTTATGTAGCAGTCATAGCAAGTTGTAAATAGCATCTATGTTTCACTCTCCTAGAGTATAAAATGTGAATGTTTTTTTGTAGCTAATTGTACTTTGAAACTGGCTCATTCCAGTTTATTGATTTCACAAAGGGGGTTAAATTGGCAAACATTCATATTTTTACTTCATTTTTAAGCAACTGACTAATAGTTCTATATTTTCAAACTCTGAAAAGAAAGATGAAAATTATTCCCAAATGATTTTAATTAAACAGAAATTGGCTTTGTGTCATTAATTATACAAAGAAAAAAGTGATATTGGGAAAAGAGCAAACACATTTATTTTGTACTGCCTAAAACTGCTTTTTTATCACTTTATGTGTAACAGTTAGTAAATGTCATTTACATCCTCTTATGTATAAAACTGCCAAATGCTTTCTTGATATTTTATTAGATGCAGAAACAGATTGGAAACAGCTAAATTATAATCTTTACATATTGCTCTGTATTATTGTTTCTTCATCCTGTGTCTGTATTTAATCTTTTTTATGGAAGCTGTTGCGCCTATTTATGAAATAATAAATATAGGTGTTTGTAAGTAAATTTGTTAGCATCTTAAAAAGGATTTTTTTAAAAAAAAATACTTTTATGGGCATCGGTGTATTTGCTTCTGATATGATTTTTTTTCCTGTGAGATAAATAAAGCCAACCAGCTTTTGTGGCAGAAAATGAAAATAATAAGAAATTATTCTGTACTTCATATGTTTATCTGAGACCAAACTGAGAAAAAATTCTATTAAATCAGAACTTCTCTTTCTTGCTTAGTTCAGTCTTGAGCTAGCATGATGATGATTAAGAAGACACAGTGCATCCAAAGACTGTGGTGGCAGAGGCTCTTTCCCCTATTCTCTTCTGTGAAAGGCAGATTTCTGTATACGTCCTTGACTTAACAACCACAATTGAGCCCAAAATTTCTGTTGTTAAGTGAGATATTTGTTAAGTGAGTTTTGTCCAATTTTATGACCTTTCTTGCTACAATTAATAAGTGAATCACTGCAGTTGGTAAATTAGTAACTCAGTTGTTAAGTGAATCTGGCTTCCCCATTGACTTTGCTTGTCAGAAGGTTTCAAAAGGGGATCACATGACCTTGAGACACAACAATGGTCATAAATTGGAACCAGTTGCCAAGAATCTGAATTTTGATCACATGATTATGGAGATGCTGCAAAGGTCATAACTGTGAAAAATGGTCATAAGTCACATTTTCCAGTGCAGTTGTAACTTTGAAAGGTCACTAAATGAACTGTTGTAAGTAAAGGACTATCTATATTCATAGGGATTGTGTTGGTTGCAGAGGTCATTCAACTGCTCATAAAGTAGAAAAAGAACAACCTATAGCTGTGCAGCCCTATAATCTACTTGGATTGCTAGACCAGTGCTATAACTTTGAAGCAAACCTTTACATATTCAAAGAATATCTCACCTGATCTGAAAAAAAAATGATCAGAGAAAGGAATAATTATAATGGAAAGGCCACAAAATTTATTACTGTTATGAAAACAGTAGAGTTATGAAAACAGTAGAGTTATGAAAAGTAGAGTTAATTATCCTTTGGGTATGATGTGGCAGAAAAAAAGTGATTCATTGCTTCTTTTTTTTGCTGGCTCAATAGGAGAACAGAAAATGAAAGGCCAAAAGTGAAGATGTGCAAGGACTGTTATCACAGATAGTGAAGAATAAGCAGCTTTGATAAATCTGTCTTGGATTTTAAGTGTGCAACGAGTGAGAGGAAAGGATGAATTATTAATTTATGCTGGTGTTTCTCAACCTCAACAACTTTAACTTGTGTGGACTTCCAAGTCCTAGAATTCCCCAGCAAGCATAGCAAAGTCACTGGCTATTTCCCATCTGTATAGTGAATATATATGAAACTATTCTAAGTAATGACTGGTCAACACTCTTCTTTTTTAATAGCTGACTTTTCCCATTATAAACTATATAGCATCAATAGACTTGGAGTGATGATATTCTGTCTACTTACTCTTGATTGTGATTTCTGACACAGAAGGAAATTCTCAAAATTTGGAAAAATAGGCTTCTTTTTATAAAGGTGAATGATATCTGACAATTTCTGTGTCTCTCTTCACCAAAGTTGGAAACTCCTTAGATAAATAATAATACCCAATATAAAAAAAACTATAGTATTTATCTTTGCAGTAAACTTAACAGCATTTACAAGCAAAAAAAAAAGATATAATTCTCCACCTTTCATTATAAAAAACCAAAACCAAACCACTTGGTAAGAAATAAATCCAACAACTATCATCCTAATGTTCACCAAAAAACTTTTAAGCTATTCTGCCAAGCAGTTGGATTCTGCTTCATATATAAAATAGAGACATTATAATAATTAGTAAAAGAATGTTATTCAAATGCCCAAGAAATACAGTATCTTTGGTTTGATATAAACCTAAGCAGAGTACAACCTTGAAACATATCGGCATGTAAGAACTAATAGTGAAAGACAAATGTGATTATTCAAACAGCTGTAGATGAGGCCTAATTTTATTATTTTTAGTCTGTAGAGGAATTCACGATTGCACTTAATTTATTTGTCTTTATATCGAGTTGTTTATCGGCACTAATAATTAGCTAATGTTTTCCATTAACGTTATTCTAATAAAACATTAAATTCCACTGAAATTAATCCTAAAGAAGCTCAATAAGTAACTAAGTGAATTAGACTTGACAGGGTTTGATGGGAAAGTCTGTATTCTATCGGCATCTTTTTATAGAAGATTTAGAGACGCAACATAATATTTAATTTCAATCTGAAGCATAGTCCAAACTAGAAACACATAGTGTCAAGCTTAAATAGAACATTATGAAAGTGCAAAAGTTGCTATTATATCCCAGAAAACTGAGAGTTTTATGTCCAGGAAACAGTAGGATACACTATTTAATTATGTAATTGAACCCTAAGAATTAAAATCACAGCATGTAAAATAATAATAACTGCCTACTGAAAAGTATAACTTTACAAGTATGAATGTTTTTCAAAAGGCTGGATGACATCTATAGATAATCAATTTTAAATTAAAACAGCATTTTTCCTCAAAGTACACCACCAAGCTTCGACTATGCATTGTATCTATAATGGAATGCACTATGCATTATTTTAAAAAATAATTTTGCATGCTACATTTTCTTTTTGAGAACAGAATCAAAACTATATTTTCAAACTGTAAAATTCAACTGCGAGTAATTGAATGATATGAAATGCACATAAGGTACTGTCTAGTCCAATTCTGTTGATATTTGGAGAAGATCTGAAATATTCTAATATATATAACTTCATATTAAACTGTGTAGATAAAGTTAAAATCCATTGGGTTGTGCATGCTTCAAAAATTATTTAGACCAGCAGTCCCAACCTTCCCAGCTTGGCAGCCCAGCCTGGGGCAGGGGAGGCATGTGAGTGGCAGACACGCACAGCTCCACTCAAATGGCTTGCAAGTGCACATATGTGCATGCAAAGCTCCACTTGCATGAGTGGAGGATACTTACACTCACACATGAAGCTCCACTCGTCTGAGCGGAGGACGTTTGCATGCAAAGCTCCACTCATGCAAGCGGAGGGCACTTGTGCTCGTGTGCAATGCTCCACTCACACAAGCAGCAGGCACTTGCGCTCACACAAAAGCTCCATTCATGCGAGTGGACAGCACTTCACCACCGCTCACACGACTGGACCTTCACGCACACGCTCTTGCCCATCTCTCCGGCAGCCCGGTTTCGTACAGGCCGCGACCCAGTAGTGGACTGGGGTTTGGGGACCCCTGATTTAGACAAAATACTTCAGATCTTATACAAGCACAGTAATTCTTTATGAGTTGCTTTATGAGTCAGTTTAACATTAATAAATCTCTTTAATGCAGATGCTCCTTTTGAAGGTTCATATGGAAGCCTGGGGGAGGAAGGGGGGTACTTTTATTAATAGCAGAATAATGTTCTGCTTGTGCCCACATGCAGTTTGAAGCCCAACTTTTGAATAATTTTCAAAGTGTTCATATCTCTAAAACACAGAAAATAGAAGGGGGCAATTCTACCATAATTTCTCTGGGTATCATTGGATAGGATTGATTGAGTTTGATCTTCATTTCTGAAAGTCTATCTATACAATAAGAAGAATTTAATATTTATAATCTTTCCAAAGCTTTGGTCATCTTCAGGACTATCCCCACTGAAAGAGGATAAATAAGCAATCACATGCCACAAATATTTTAGCTATTACATCCCCATTTTGGTAGGCCATTTAAAAATGAAACAAAAAATAATTAAATCTAAAGGTTCACATATTATGCAAATATAAGCACAAAGTCTTTATCTGATCTGGTCAAACATCTTACACAAACACCATCTATTTAGTATAGCTTTCTCGCTAATAGTTTTCTTTATGTAGGCAAATATTAATTCAAATATGCAAGCATTCACAAGAGTCATTAAAAGTTAGCAGCCAGTCAAGACAAGCCAAGGGAACAACAATGATGCATTTTCTTTCAAAAGAGTTATGAAAAATACAATTAGCACTGTTCAGAAACAAATGTGCAATTATATGCACATTTATCTGAGAATGAACTTCATTTAAAGATGTTAAAATAATGTTACATGTTCCTCATCAAACCTGCATGATTCCCACTTACATTTTCAAAAGGAAACATTTAGTTTTAATCAGGGAAGGAAGACATTGTACTCTATTAGCTGTCATTACCATTAACTGCATGATTAGATAGCTGGTAATCAATTACATGAGATATTTCTCCATTTCATTCATTCCAATACAGTGTTGTAGGCCAAACTTTCCAAATCAATAATGCTAGAGGAAAATATCTATAAAGCCGCTATCACAATAAAGTTAATGATACATATTTAAGCACTGGCAATACAGAGCTTGGAGATTGTTTATGAATATCCTGCCAGATGGGTAGCAATAGACATTGGTAAAATCTCCAGGGATAAAAATGAGTATAAAACAGTCAAACATTGTGCAATTCTACCAAAATATTTCTTAAACATTCATAATTTACCCTGTACCACTAGTATAACAATAATAGCTTTCTGACAAAAGAAAATAAAACGATCCATTTATCATTGTGTATCACACAGCATATTCTTGGTAAAACTATCTTAATCCCAAATACAAATTTTAGATTATACATCCATATAAATAATGTTTCCAAACTTATGATTACATTTTGATTCTATCAGTTTATTATAAAATTATGGAAACCTATTACCAAAACGTTTCTTTCAACATACTGACAAGAAAAAAGTCAAGAAAACTGTAGGTCCACTAAAGTGAGAAGATGTCAAGGAAGTAACAGGGAACAAGGAGAAAGTAGAGCTGCTTAACTCATTCTTTTCATCAGTCTTCACACAAAAAGAAATTATAGCCCAACATACCAAAAAAAAACTACTGCAAAAGACAAACTAGAAACAAAAATTAAAATAGGCAAGAAAATGGTAATAGAACACCTATCTGATCTTGACAAATGTAAATCACCGGGACCCAACAGATTACATCACAGAGTTCGGAAGGAATTGGCAGATGTTATCTCAGAACCATTGCATCATATCTTTCAAAAATCCTGGAACACTGGGGAAGTACCTGAGGATTGGAAAAGGGCTAATGTGGTTCCCATCTTCAAGAAAGGGAACAAAAACAAACCCAGGAAACTACAGATCAATCAGTCTAACATCAATACCTAGGAAGATCCTGGAAAAGATAATCAAAAAACAGATCTGCGAACAACTAGAAGCAAACAAAGTTATAACTAGTAGCCAGCATGAGTTTGTTAAAAACAGACCCTGCCAAACCAATCTTATTTCATTCTTTGATAAAGTGACTAAATTTTTAGACCAGCAAAATGCTTTGGACATGGTATACTTAGATTTCAGTAAGGCGTTTGTCAAAGTAGACCAGAGGTCCCCAACCTCCGGTCCGTGGACCGGCACTGGGCCGTGGCATACCAGAAACTGGTTCACGCAAACAAGCAAAGCCCCATCCATGGGATGCAGGCAGTACATAAAACCATGCCCCCTCTGGTCTGCAAAAAAACTCTTTCCATGGAACAGGTCCGTAGTGTTCAAAAGGTTGGGGACCTCTGAAGTAGATCACAACCTGCTGCTTAGTAAGCTAGAAAAAGGTAGGATAGACAACATCACCACCAGATGGATTTGTAGCTGGCTGACAAACCATACTCAACAAATAGTCCTCAATGGTACTACATCCACATGGAGAGAAGTAAGCAGTGGGGTACCACAAGGCCCTGTCTTAGGCCCAGTACTCTTCAATAGTTTCATAAATGATTTAGATGAGAGAATAGATGGGGAACTCATCAAATTTGCAGATGACACTAAACTGGCAGGAATAGCCAACATACAGAAGACAAGCTCAGGATCCAAAAGATCTTGACAAACTTGAACAATGGGCCCTATCCAAATGAATTGTAATTTGGAGAAAAGCAAAGTTTTACATTTAGGCAGGAAAAATCAAAGGTATAAGTACAAATTGGGTGAGACCTGACTCAAAAACAGTAACTGTGAGTCCTAGTGGATGATCACTTGAATATGAGCCAGTAGTGTGCAACAGCAGCCAAAAAAGCTAATACAATCCTGGGTTGTATAACTAGAGGCATAGAATCAAGATCACACGAAGTATTAATACCACTTTATAAAACTCTAGTAAGACCACACCTGGAATACTACAACCAATTTTGGTTACCATACTACAAAAAAGATGTTGAGACTTTGGAAAAAGTTCAGAGAAGAGCAACCAAAATGATCAAAGGCCTGGAGAATAAAACATATGAAGAATGGCTGCAGGACTTGGGTTTGGCTAGTCTAAAGAAAAGAATAAAAAAGGGGTGACATATCAGGGCCATATGTGAAACCACAGCCTATTTATAGCACAGTTTGTGCTATAGTGGCATAGGTATAACATAAGCCCACAGATAATTGCTAGATGGACTGTCCAGAAACAGGTTCTTCAACTGCTGTATTTGACAATGTTCTTGCAAATACCTGTCTTAGAAGATAAAACCACTGGTTTTCCTGCATATGATTGGAATATTCAAGCCAAACAAATGTTTTCTGGATTTTTTTACTCTGAAAGCTTAACTTTCTATTTGTCACTGAGCCAACAGCAAGTATCAGCAGGTGGGCAGGAAGTACTTGAAGCTCAGTTCCAAAGTTGAATGTGGCTGTACTTTATAAATCAGAAAAGCAAAGTTTTTAACAGTTAGATTATTATATATGAACAGAAGAAGAGAGAGGACAAGTTTAGGATTCAGACAATTAGATTTGTACAGTAGGATTTACAGAATGCTGCAGAACTATTAATATTTTCTTTTATGGTTAGATAAGGTTTTAAAAAGCCTTTTGAATCTATTTCTATATCTGGTCAAAAGACCTCAAAGGTATGCAAACACACATTGTATATGTATTACATACAGTATAATGCAGCAATGAAAAACTGTTAAATATCCAAAATAAAGAAAATATGCATACATTATATATCTATAGCTATCATCTATCTATCATCTATTTATCAATAGTATATATATATATACACACACACACATATATATACATATTTATACATATATATACAGTATAAGACATACTGCAAACGGGTATTTCATGGAAATAAATAAATTAAACTACTGCTTCTTAGGCTTTTAACACAGATGAACACAACACACATGCATCACACATTTTTAATACCCTCTTGTTTTCATGGAATTAGCTACACTGTTGTTTGAATCCTAGTTCCAAACAGGGTTTATGAACAAAATACACTTTTTGTCCATCTGTTTTGTATCTCATTGATTAAGCTAAGCAGAGATGGACAGTGTATTATTAACATAATGTAAGTGTCACAAGCAGTTTTTCTTAACATTATACTTATAGTTCAGTTAAGAAATAGTAAGCCATAAAATAAAATTATATAAAAGGTAGTTTAGCAGCAACTAGAAACAATCTTAGAATCAAACATTAGGAATAAAGATCATAATGTGCCATTGTGCCTTAATAATGATGCATATAACAATGAGCTACAATTTAAGCTGATTTGGCCTTTTCTACAGGATTCATGGTTCTTTGTTTTTAGATTAACACTGACCTTTTCAAGTTGCATCAGGCTGAAGTAATTTGTCAGAACAGATACGAATTGCATTTGCAAAGAATAATTGTGATGTATCTTGCCCATAAATTTCACCTAATTCTGGCTAAATAAATTAACATATTTTTCTAAAGCAGCCTAATCCCAAAACCACTGCACCTACTTTTTTGAAATTAGTGTTTTTCGTTGCCTTATGTATCAGATATTCTAATATTCCTGGAAATTTTACCCCATTCTTAGAAAGATTTAAAAAGCATCTGTGGTTTCTCCTTGCTAGACCAGAGTGAAAGTTATAAATGTAGTTTTTAAAGGCAAGTTTGATTACAGGGCAATTAATATTCAGCCAATATTCAGCTATTTGACAGGGATGTCAAATAGCCCAAAGAAGTGACATCATCATTATTGGAAAATTTATAAGAAAATTTCCTTCATTCAGGCCTTTAAACAATAAACAACATTAAATTAGAAGGCAGATGAACCCCCCCCAAAATTATAAAATTTTAAAAAATTGTCCAAGATATTTTGATACCAAGATATTTTGATAACTATCCCTTGCCATCGTATATTCACCAAACACAGGATTGTATTATCCAACTGGCAAATGATGGAACTAATTTGCTTTGCCTCAGTGCTGTTTGTAGTTAAGTTTCAAAGCTTTTAGAAAACTGTTTGATAGAAATTATGCTAGAAAATTCATTAAAAATTAAAACAATAGAAGAAATAGGTAGCAATTGTATGTTATTACTACTATCTATATCAGTGATGGCGAACCTTTTAGAGACCAAGTGCCCAAACTGCAACCCAAAACCCACTTATTTATCACCGGGTGCCAGGTGGGCGTGGCTGTGGTGGTCATAGCAGGCAGGGTGAGTATGGCCAAGGTGGGCATGGTCACCTCGATGTTGCTTGTGGGGAGGGAAGCCTGTGGGGGCCGGGCAGGGTTGGGGGTGATCCAGGGGGCCTCTGGCAGGTGGGGTGGTGGGCAGGAGGCTCATCCTGTGGGGTGAGGCGAGGCAAGGCGAGGCGGGGGGGGTGTCATTATCATAGGGCAAGGCAAAGCAGGGGCCGGGGCAGTTGCTGCCTGACCCCATCAACCCCCCCACACAGAGGTCAGCAAGCGCATGGGGGCCGACAGTGTCTGTCAGCAGCCACAGCCTGCCGGCCCCTCGACCGGCACACTCTGGGGCTCCGCAGTCCGCCACCAGCAGTTCAGAGAAGTGCTCACAGAGTGAGTGCCACCTCTGGCATGCGTGCCATAGGTTCGCCACCACTGATCTATATTACAGGTTCAGTCGTGTGGATTGTCTTCATATTACTTAGGCTTTATTTTGTAATATTCCAAGGAATATATTTGAATTAAATTATAAGTATAAGATTTTAAGTAACTGCTAATTTATTCTGTCCTTTATAATATCCATTACTAATCTAGTGATTTTGATCTCTTCTAACCTGTGCTGGATTCTAAACATGAAAAAAAAGTTCTTACTTTATTTAAAATAAATCAAGTGACAAGTAGGTTCCCTGTTCTACTGTCCTGATAAAATTCTGACAAAACGGAAATATAAAGTCAGTCCTCTCAAGAAATTAAAATGAAGACACTTGCCTTCTTAGGAGAATCTATGAACTTGATGTCAATAAACAAGCAAATAAACAAATAATCTTAATTTCAAAACAGGGTACTCTAACGTAAGATTATTCCAGCATGTTCAAATGCCTGCCAACTCGACTTGCACTTGTTTATATCCTTATGTCAACGCTGCAAATACTGTATATTCTTGCTTTGACAATATGCAGAGCTGTCTGGCATTTTTATAGTTAAACCAGGCAGAAGGGGAAAAGAAACCGGATGTAAATCACATCTTCCAAGTTGATTGGAAGATGTGAACCGTGACCCCAAAAAAGGGTGGGAGGGAAATGTTTAGAATTACATGCATAGCGGAAAAGGAACCAGTCCTAAGCATTCCACCATGCCGTGCTGATATACTGTAATCTTAAATAAATGCTTTTAGGAGAAAAAATGCCTGAAAGTCCTTTTAAGTATTTCGTTACTCAGACACATGACATTATGCTTAGGACTCGTTCGTTACTCAGACACATGACATTATGCTTAGGACACATGACACCTTCCTTGTGTTTGCCATTATTATTATCACCAGCATTTCCTTGCCATTCTTGGGAAAGTTAATCCAAGGTAACTTCAATGCCCAAACTAGCTACAATAACACCTTGAAGTAGATCAAGAATGCTGTGTTAGTCTTATCCGAAATATCTTGAAATTGAATAACAATAATAGGATTAAGTGTTTTGTTCAAGAAGGGAATGAATGGTGAATGAGCCCTATCATACCTCAGTTTTCTGTGTGTCTGCTAATACTCCTGGCTGCATGTATCACATAATGTTGATTTCAAATATAAGAAAAGCCCTGCTGGATTAGGCCAAGCCCAACTTACTCTAGACCAGTGTTTCTGAACAACTTTAAAATGTGTAGACTTCAACTCACAGAATTCCACAGCCAACTCAATAACTGGTCAATTTCAAGCAATGAGAAAAAATCTTAGTTGACTAAATCTTTGCATTCAGTGGCTGTATTGTTTAAGTAAGCCATGATTGGCTGAAAATATTCTCTGCCAGCTCTGGAGTCTTGGTCCATAATGTCCTGACCACATTTTTTATTTGGTGAAGACAAAGGAAATTAAAATACCTCTAATGCGGGGATGTCACACTCGCAACGTCACGTGACGTGTCGCAATGTATCGTGACTTTTTTTCCGTTGCCGGCAATGGGGTGGGCGTAATTTCAGTATGATGCATCTGGCCCGTCGGCCGGCAGTTTTACACCCCTGCTCTAATGCATGGTTAAGAATGAACTAAAATATACAAAGTTCAAATGATAAACAAGTTAGATTCATTAAAAATTTCATATTTCCATAGATGTCAATAATTGCAAAACATTCAGTAAATCAGATCACAATTATGAAGGCAACAAAGATGCATTTCCTTATTTTCCTGAGGTTGGGAGAAGAACTGCAAACACTAATCCAAACATGGCTAAATATCACTTTATATCAGGAATGGATTTTCTACCAAGAATTGCATTTTATTTCTGAATTAATTTTAGCTTGCAAAAGCTACAAGATGCATGATTAATTATATCACTGTGAGAAGTTATGGTGAAGTATTTTGATCTTTTCCCCCTTAATTTGCAGTATGTAGCAAAACTGGAAAATATGTTTGTTAAGCATTGCAAAAGTGTGTGTCTTTTGTGTCCCTTCTGCAACCTTGAGAAGATTACAAGTGGTGCTATGATCTCAGGAGTGCTCTGTGACTGGCAAAAATTATTGCTGAGAACTACATATGACCCACCATTCTAAGCAGTTTGATTTATGTAAAGACATTAATATGGGAATATCCACAGGAGTGTAAAAAAAGTCAAGATAATGGCCACACCCACACAAGAAAGCCCCAACTCATTTTACACATGCCTGCTTTGATCATGCTGTTGGGCTATCATCTTATTGTTTTTAAACCTCCCTTCCCAGGTACCCTTGCATTTGCAAGGTTTATTTCATTATTAATTGTGATCAATCATCTATCTGTTTCTTTATCTATGTATATCATCTGTCATCTATGCCTATCTATCTATCTATCTATCTATCTATCTATCTATCTCTACCTACCTACCTTGAGAGCGGTAATTATAAGTAGCACCTTATGGTGGTCTACCAGACATACTGCATATGTTCTCGCAATTCCTTTTTTAAAAAATGAAATTTGGTTGTACATTTTTCTTGAGAAATTGATTTATGTTCCAAATTACATTCCTTAATACGATAAGATCCTGAGGCAGAATGATATAATTTATTTCATTTCTTTCTTACTTTTAATTTTCCAAAAAGTTAGAAAGGATACCATGTGACACTGCCTCTCCCAACACCCTGAAAGATAAAAGCTTCAGAACTATGTACAGCTACAACAGGATAAGAAGCAAAGGAGGGGCATATAGACTTAGTGAGCTTCTGGAAGAGAAGATTTGAAAATTCGACCTTTCTCTCTGCAGGTCCTGCCATGTCACTATAGGAGTGATGAAACAGAACCATGGCTGACCTCAGACAAACCATGCTATTGTTTTCTGCATTGCCTGAAGTCATTCGATTTGTTTCAAAAGAAGCATGAAAATACGTTTTTATATATGTATTTTTCAGAATGATTCCTAAATTGTTCATTACATTCAGAGGTTTTTTTCAAAAGTACTACATATTTTTGTGTGTATTTTAAGTTGCTACTTTTCTGCTACAGGGCACTTTATTACTTCTCTAGCCCTATTAAATATAATAAGGTGAAAAGAAGCAACAGAGAATAAACTGTGGAGTGCAGTTCATGAACAAATCACCAAAGCAATAAAAAAAATGGTTACTTCCTGGGAGTAATGAAGATGAAAGATATAGGTAGCTCAAGTAATAAAATGAGCCCAGTGCATTTGTCAAATAAATATGATCTGCTGAAGTGGGACTTACAAACTAAGTTCAAGAGTCAAGGGAAACCCAGCATACAGTGAATTACAATAATCCAACTTGGAGATAACCAGGGCATGTCATAGCTATATTTAGATCAGAACCTGAAAGAAAAGGACAGACCTGATAGAATTCTCAGGTAACAGAAGCAACTCCAAATCACAGCATTAACCTGAGAAGACATGGAGGGAAATGGCTCTAAGACGGCCACTGAATCTTGAGCCATGGACACAATCCATAACTCCTCAGTTTCTAAGAATGATCAGGACAACATTCTATTTACATTCTGCCAAATGCTTCTCCGTACCTAACACCAACATTTTTGTCATGTCAAAGCAGACCTTTGACGTTGCACGACGTATAGGAGCTTTTTCCCCATTGCCAGCAATGGGGTGGGTGCGGTTTCGTCATGGGCCGGCAGTTTGACACCCCTGATCTACAGGTAGTCCTCAATTTACAACCAGTCACTTAGCAACTGTTCAAAGTTATAATGGACCCCCAAAAGCTACTTCCTGATTCCAAAGTTGCAGCATCTCCTGCCCAAGAGTCACCTGATAGCATTCTGGATCTTGGCAACCAGCACACATTCATAACCATTTGCAGCACCAGGAGGCTATCATTCATTTATTAGTGTCCTTGGGCTCAATAGGCCCTATGACATGGGCTCCCATTGAATAAGACTTTCTAAGAGCATCTAGCATTAATTTGGGCCCTTAGCATACTTGATGTTGCTAGTATCCCTTTTCAACATCCAAAAACATTTCACTGAGCATATATATTCAACTCATGGATCATCAAGAGTTTCTTGTGAATCGTGATGCAGCCATCTCTGTTAAAGGCAGGAATGTAGCAATTCCCAGCATTGCCAGTATTAGCTGAAGCTTCTGGAAGCTGTAATTCAATCACATTTAGAAAGCTATAGGTCACCAAACCGGAGAAAACTGAGATTAATGCTGGAGCAAAAGAAGTTGTGGTATTTGGTATTTGTTAAATAATGGGAAATATAGTGTTATATTTCTACAATAGTTTTCAAAGAAGAGCAGAGTATTCTTCTTCTTTCCACTGTAATTTTACAACTGTGAGGTAACTTTGGCAACTTGGCCCAAAGTCATTCAGTGAAGTTTATGGCTGAGCAGGTACTTGAACTTGAGAATCTCCACTTAGTTCCAATGTCATATGTAATTAGTTTGAAACAGGAATGGCACTTTGCAAAACATTGCAGGACAAAAATTGGGCATTCCTTATCATCTGGCAAACAGGTTGCTACATCCCTTGCACAAAGACTACTAAGAAAAGGATCGGAGGAATCCCAGTAGAGTAGACCCACCTCAGTATGCTTGCTGATAGATGACTTACTGTAGCTGAGATCAGGGATCAAGCCAATGGCATTTATACCTTTTTTTATTTCTGCCTAGGCAAATTTCTTCTCACATCTAGTTTCTTCTCTCTTCTTTCTTTTTCCCTTTTGTGAGACATTCAATCTATCCTGCTATATTGGATCTCAAAAGAAAGAAGTTATGTTGACTGATTACCATGTTGCCCCCTGATAAATGGGACGTTATAGTGTACACATCCATTTCTAAGATTTTGTAACTCTTTTCACTTCAATACATCAGACCAGTAAGAAGGCTCTGGAAATTCTAGTGTCATAGTTCTGATAGATGAAACCCATTAAAGAACTTCAAGGCAAGAATTCTTCCTTAAAGAACATTTTATTCAGGAAACAAAGTATCGGCACTACATAGTTGAACCCAAAACTAAATTCCCTTCCCCCAGATACAAAGTAAAAGTTGCAATTCCCACCCCCATGAAGCAGTCATAAATCACGTTCTCCAATTAGCCTGAAGCGCGGGCTTCTTCTCCAGCTCCTCAGCCCGCCAAAACGTTATTGGTTTGTATCCTTGAGTTCACATGAAGCTACATTATTGTTATGGCTAGTTGAGCTCAAGCATTCACCCCATCCCCACTTCTACATCTGATTTCTAAATAGCAGAAAAAGCAAGCTGTAAGCAGAATAAAAATGGCTGCAATTTCCCTCAGTTGTCAGAGCGAGAACATCCATTGTCACAGTGTTGACATCTAGCTTTCTTGGTTAGAAGCAGCTGTAAGGGATTGTGAGAAGTATGGCAACATTGTGATAGACTGGCTGATTAATAAGATAAATGAAATCTAATCACAGCAGTCATGATATCAATGCTGGTAGCTTCTCTAAGAATTTGCAAACTTTGGTAGTATCTGAGCATTCCAAGTATTGCTATGGGACCTGTCCAGATGAGTATAATAATACTGATACAAATATGAACATGGATGCATTTCTGTTTCCAAATGGGCTGCTTATAAGAATGTTTGCTTCTGCATGTAACCTTCTTTGCTGTGATAGGTCAAAGGTCTGTAGGTCACTATTGAACTAACCCATCCATGTGAATTAATCCAATAGTAGTGGGTGTCTAATGATGTCTGCCCCTTTTACAGATGCAGCTGGGACAGTGCTTTCATAAACAGACTGCTAGTATAAAGTGACAATTTGTCATAAGGGTGACATAAACCTTGGTGTTGCAGAGTTACAGGAAATTGTGAGCAGTACAAAGATAATCTTCTGAATTGCAGAGCTCTTTGTTTTAAAAGGCTAAGATTACTGCATAATGGCCTTTCAGAAAGGCTACAGCTCTGTGCACATGTGTTACAGGCAGAAGATCACATGTCCAGTCTCTATTAGCTACAAGTAGCATTGGCAAAACTCCTGTCTGATGACTCTAGATGTTCATACTGAATATAAGGACCCGATTCAGCAGGCAGCTCTTTTCTGCATTCCTAGCAAGATGGAAGAGATAACACCTCAAGCATCTAAAAGCCATCTGCAAAAGTATAATCACTAGAGACAAACAACTAATAAGTATTTTACAGTGAATTAAAAATCAAACTGTGCAGCATTTTGAATACAAAAGCAAAATGGTACCTCAGAGTGCAGATGGTCAATCTATACTGGCAACTGCCTAATTTCTATTTTTTTTTCTGGAATTGCACAGCTACTCTCCATAACTGCAACACAATCCTAAGAAAAGGTATGTTAGCTTTACAGAGTTGCTTACAGATGCTATGCCTGGCCTTCTGCAGGCTCCAAAAGCAAATTTTTAATCTATCAACCCAAACTTTTACAGCTGTTGAGACTAAAGGTTTCAGCAACAGACCTAGTTTGCTAGCTGCAGATTAAAGTTCTGCCATCTACAAAATAATTGAATGACACGCAGAATGAGATATTTCTGTTTCTTCAGGGTATAAAATTATTACCTTTCAAACATTTTAGGTTTTGTTTTGGTTCTGTTTTGTTTTTAGAACAATGATGTCATCAAATTGCTAGGTGTTGCATGGCTTTACCTGTTTCACTTGTTTGTTTTCCCAAAAAACAATCACAAATTTATCATTATGAAAACCAGAATGCCAGACTGGGTGAATGAAAATAATGTACTACTACAATGGGGAAAGCAGTGCTAAATTTCAGTGGTTATAACTGGATTTAGATTAGAATGCTTTTCATGCAGAGCCAATTTATGAAAGTTGTATTTCAAAATTTATAGAATCTTCCATATTTTCAAAATCACCATGATGGTAATTATTATTGGAAATATGTCACAAATGTAATCTGCAATTGCATATCTGGTCTCCTCTTTTCTTTTCCCCCTTCCCCCCCCCTCAAAACCATCTGTTTCAGTGACAGCTTGACCATAGCAACCAGAAGTATTTCCATTAAGCCTGTTGTGGAAGCAACAGAGGAGATAAAGTCAAACAAAGTTAGGTTTTAAATTTGTGTAAAATGAAATATATTATCCTTTTTTTACAAAACCTTATATTCCTCAGTTAATTCAGCTCTCTCTTTTGAAAAAAAAGTCCACATTCTTAGTTCAACCATTTTCTTTAATATAGTATCTTATTAAAGAAATTGTTTAGTAAGGAACAATATGGATTAGGAACGTATTGAGGTTACCTAATTTAACTCATTCTAGAGACTATGAATGTTTTTATGCCTGTATCTGGACTGAGATTCAGCAAATTATAATTTTGTATTCACGTGGAAAAAGGAAATACAAAATGGTGGAATGACAATTGCAAGGTAGAAAGTAAAAGGTAGTGATTCATACCAAATTTTGCAAAGGTTGGTGCCAAATTTTTAGAGTTTATATATTTTATTTTATTATTTTATTTTCTAAGAAGGGTTACTTGGCCACTTTGACATGGAATGTACTAGAATCTGCAGTGGAAACAAAAGATTCTGAATGGAGTTAGTACAGAGCAATCAGTTATGCCTTGGGAAATTAATAGTCAATTACTTTATGACATAATCCAATGTTGATTAATCCTAATATAGATTGTTAATGGTCCTATCAGTCCCAACATGTAGCAAAGTGAATATTTTTCGCTCAGTAGACCCTGGCAGGGATGGTAAAGCAAAACAAGAATTAGTGTCAGAAATATGGCAAGACTAGAACCTGGGCTCATTTGAGGTTTTTCTTCAGTAAAACAAAACTTTAAAAGGAATGATGAAAATCATATTGTAAAATCTGCTTTTTTACCCTCTCAGAATCTCAAGGATAGCCAACTGGACTAATTATACAAAAAGTCATGCCACTAAAGAAATTGGAGTTGAAGTACCACTATCCAGACAGAAACAAATTGTAATAGTCAAACTATGATGTAACTAATATGCTATCATCCAATCTAAGCAGAAAAAATGGGGCATGCATTATTTCATAAACTCAAATACAGGTAGCCTATTTTTATTCATAGCACATAGTTAGGTGGTGGATTTTGAAATGAAAAAATACAAAAATAGGTCTTGCACTGCACAAAAATATAAGCACATACCAAATGAAAATACTAAATACTAAATTTATACCAATTTGTGCTTTAGAAAGGAGATCAGACATATTATTGGGATAAATACTAGTCATAAATATTTAAATCTGACATTAGTTATTAGTTAAGAATACAAATTCTTTGTGGAAAGATGGAGTATAATATTCTCTAGTACTGGAAGCAGAATATCAGAAATAGTGCTCTTGCACTCAAAACATGAATGCCTATTTCAATGGACATTTAAATGCTTATCTTGTGGACATGGATTGCTAAATTTTATGTTCTGATTCAGCACAGATTTTTTTTTAAGTAAGTAAGTACTGATTCTCCCAAGTAATGATTGATTATCTTTAGCACAATAAATTATAGCTATTTTGATTCAGGACATGCCCCTGAATGTTACCTGAAATTATAATACAGAATAGGACTGCAATGTTGTTGCTTTACCACCGAATAAGCCACAGTCAACTTCACAGAGATCCTTTTGTGCCCAGGAAACTCTCTTATTTTTAAAAATGAAACCTTGCAGATGTGTAAACATTCCATACCACCCTTGCCAGATTCTGCTTCTTGAGAGAAGTCCAAGTTACAAGAAAATAGCACTTCTCAGGAGAGAAATCATACTGATGCTTTCTTTATTTTTTATTTTAAGTTTGCTAAGCTGCCTCAGCTAAAGCTTAGGCAGTAAGGGTCAGCTCAAATTGGTTATATATTTCAGTTACTTTCCCAGACTTCACCATTGAAGACTTATGAATAACTCTTTATGATAAGACACAAGTCCCTTTGGCGTAAAGCTAAAACTTGGCTAACCATAGAAAAATGTCCACCACTTCATGAGAGTTAAACACTACAACAAATTGTCAAAATAATCAGAAAGAACATATTTTACTTACAAGACATTAATTATGATTCATGTCCACAGGAGGAAATCAATAAACTCATATTTTTTCTAGAACTTCATTAGTTGGCAGTAGTCAATATTTTTGGCTATGTTCTGCAAAGGTAAGAAAATTCACTTTTAGGTTGTTGAACAACCTTCCTAAACATACATCTTTCTATGTATCTGGGGGATGGTAAGAATTCAAACACATTTAGCTGACTGGCTGATTGGCTGGCTGGTTATGAATGTGAATAGAATTCTCTTTGGGGAAAAAATATGATCCGGTTTAACACCTTTAATCATGTAATATTTCAACTAGTCCAAATTCTAAATATAATTTGATAAGAACTAATCAGGTAAGGCATTTATCTGACAGAATTGTGTTTTCATTGATCACCTATTAGTTTCTGGCTCAGTTTAAGACACAGTTGTATTTTAAGGTGTGAGTGACCTGAGAGCCAGATATTTAAGGATTATCTTTTTCTCATATGTATCTTTTTAAATACTTATCACATCATCTATGATATTGTTCAGAATCTTTCTGCCAGCTGATGCAAGAAATTTTCTCAGTCCTGATACTGAGAACATCCCTTGGTATTTCCAGTCCCAACCGAGGATCTGGTTCTTTAAAAGGAGGAAATATAATGAGCAATTATTTTAGCTTTTAATACTGAAGTTTGTTTTAAAGGTTGTTCTCTCCATTGGTTTTTATGATGTACAATAATATTTAATTTTACTTTGGTTTTTAATATTTGATATAAACTGCAATGAGTTCCTTACAGAGATATTTTTTTTCCTTTCAGAAAGTTAAATAACAAAATAATTTTAGCTCAATACTGAGGCCATAATCGTTTTGATGAAATATTAATTTCTGTTTTATTCAAAGAAAAATACAAAAAGAGCACTTTTTATGCATTTTTTCAGAAGTCCATTGAGTTAAGTGGGTTTACCTTCAAATATGATTACAGAATTGCAACTGAACTGCTTTTTCAGTTGGAAAATTGTGAACCAATGAGAAGCAAACTGAATATTTTATATCTTTTACACACTTTCAAACTGAATAGATTTGATTATGCTTTTTTCTATCCTGAGTTATATTTCTTGAAAAATTTAAACACTTTTTCATTCTTTATTCCAATTTATACTACTCAAATTCCTGTCCTTTTCCTAAAACCACTAAGGAGGGGGGGAAGAGTAAATGTACAGTTATAAAAGTATGCATAGCATTGCTTTTAGCTTTCTTTTAAGAGTTAGAGTTTGATGTTGGCAGAAAATTATTGAATTTATTGAGGTGAATTGGAATATATTGAGCAAGTAAAACTATCACAGATCAGCATAGACTCATATGACCCCATTGGGTTAAAATGTCGCCAGATACAGCCCAGTTTGTCTGGATAAGTCTCACAAGCAAACAGTCTGTTGCCAAAACAAAACATTGATGGAAACCATTGCTGCTTCCCAGAAAATATAGAGGATGCAAAAATTTGATTTCATTATAAATAGGTCTTGCATTTTATGCAATAATCACTGGAATCTTTTTTTATAATGGTTTCTTTAGCTTTTCTGCAATTAGCATACTTATTAGAATTTTTTGTACCTTTGAGAGTCGGTTTATCTGTTTTTCAGTTCAGCTTGCTGGAAGAAACAAGACAGTCTGTTTGCTTCTTCTGCAATGAAATGATAAATGAATACAGTATTTTTGCACTAATATATTAACATTACATACAAGAACTTCTGAGGTATTAAAATACCCTGATCAATAGTGTAAACCAAAAAGAGGGAATAATACAAAGGAGCCAATCATCTACTACTTTAGAATCCTGATTTGCCCCACTCCCATTTTGCCATTCAGTAACTTTTCTTCTTTTATTTTGCCCAACTCGTTCAAGACTGAGAAAATATTTATGCAAGCTACTAAAGTAACTAATGAACCAAAGACCTCCTTCTGTCTCATCAATCTTGAAGCAGGACAATAGCAAGCCTGTCCACACTAAACCTCCCAAAAAATAGGTAAGACTTGTACTCAAGGTCATAAATTCAAGAAGAAAGAATATAAAGAACTCAATGATTCTCCCTAAGGGCCGTGCAGAACAAAGAGATCTATAGTATGACTTTGGGGAACGAAAAAAAAAAGGTCTAAAGGGCATTCTTTGTGGTTTGAGTTAAAGCTAGATAACTGAGCATTCCAATAGCCATTAACTTTGGAGAGAACCAAAAAGATGAACACGCATGAGCAGATTGTAATCTTACAAGCTTCTGGTGGACACCCAACCATATTTCCTTCTACATTTGCAGATTAGATAATATTTATTTATTTATTTATTTATTTATTTATTTACTTTCTTATTTATTTAATATTAGACTTTTATGCTGCCCATCTTGCCAAGGCAATCAAATGGTACCCTCATGAATTGCTAAAGGTAACTTAAAAGGCAGGATTGATTGTAGCACCTGTCTTTACTGTATCAACAGATGGATAAGATCATTCATTTACTTTAATTATTCAGTTTAAATAGTTACATTCTAAATCAGGGGTGTCAAACTGCCAACCCACTGGCCAGTTTCATCATACTGAAGCCTTGCCCACCCCATTGCCTGCAATGCAAAAAGAGTTGCGATATGTCGTGACACATCACGTGACAAGTTAGACACCCGTGTTCTAAATCATTATCCCTTGCAACTATTTGGGGACCTCATGATGTTCTGGATTTCTCCAGGTTTCTTGTATCTCCTATCTTTGCCATAACAAAGTGGATTCTTGAGTCAACATGGCTCACAATACTAATAAAGATGCACTACAGATTTATAGAAATGTGCTAACAAAAACTTTTTTATAGCATTGCTTCTTGCCTAGCACTTTAACTACTACATTACATAGGTTTTCCTTGTCTAAAAAGTTTAACTTTGTCTGGATTATGCTTATATGAATCTTAAAAAAGAAATAACAAAATGTTACATAAGAGATTTGGTGATTTTAAACATATCTTTGAAACAAAAGAAAAATTCAATATCAACAATATTGAACAAATAGGATTAGGCAAATGTTCAAAAGAAATAGTAGCTACGGTGTTCATTTATTATTTAGGAATATGTCACTTGTATTCAGACAGACTTTTAAGGAGTTTTATTATTGTTGAAATTTAGCCATAAAGAACATAAACATGACCAGTCTGTGCTTCAGCATAAACCTTTTAATGTACTGAATTAATGAGTATCATGTTGGTTTAGTGCCACCAAGCGACCAAAAATGAGAAGCACTGAAGTTTTACTTTGTTTTTTGAAACATAAGGTGGGCAAGAATTAAGAGTTATTCCCACCCTTCTGAAAAGTATCAAGTTGGGAAAAGCTGTTTTATATTTACTGAGATTAGGGGTCTGATAAATGATAAATATGGAAGATGCTGTTTCTGTACAGCCAATCCCACAAACCATTTGCATTTTTAACATCTTCTTTCATTGTGCTTAGACCTGAATTATAAAATGTAATGACAATATTTCCTTATTTCAACTGAAAATTAGATACTGATACCAAGGATAGTACAGAGTCTGAAATTTTGTGGGATTCTAGAGAGCGCTGATGGTTGGTACATAGGGAAAGTTGAATATCCCTCTTGCTGATCTAATACCTCTTCCAATCTCTAATGCAGCCTTTTGAATCTTGATGGCACAATATCAAACTGACTGGATTACAACTGGGAGGAAATGAGTAATATTTTACAACTTACCTTTTTCCATAATTGATCATGACATGCAGATGCAAAACAAGCCAAAGAGGTTTTCAATACTTGCTGTACTTTCTACAGCTGAAAAACATTTTTAGAATACATCTCAGAATTAACAATTAAAAAATCATTCTATTCTCTGAAAATTATTTCTAATGTCAACCATTTTATTAAAGATATACAGACCATGTTTGTCATCCTTTATATTAAAACAGTGTGGATGTTGCCCATTCTCTATTTATTTTCACTATCCTGCTGACAAGTCAGGGTAGAAGGTAGTAATTGTATCAAGGTTATTGATGAGTTACATAGCTGAGTATAGATTTAAACTGGGACCTTTCTGTGACTAAACAAATGGGCTATCAACTAGGCTACAATAGTGATTTATTTATTTATTTATTTATTTATTTATTAAATTTATATACCGCCCTATCTCCCTTACGGGACTCAGGGCGGTGAACAGGCGATACTAAAAACCACAATAATAAATAATTTCTATGCTAAAATCAAATTAAATGACAGGCCTGTTCTAAAAACACCCCATACAAAACCCCCACTAAAACATAATCAAACTTAATCAAACTACGCCAGGCCGGCCGCACGGAATAGATGGGCCTTCAGGGCTCGGCNCTTGCAAATACCTAGGTCCATTGCCATGGAGCGCTTTAAAAGTTGTTACTAACACCTTGAAGCGCACCCGGAAGGCCACCGGCAGCCAGTGCAGCTCGCGCAGGAGAGGTGTTACATGGGAGCATCTAGAGGCCCCCAAAATCCCCCACGCAGCCGCATTCTGAACTAGCTGGAGCCTCCGGGTGCACCTCAAGGGGAGACCCATGTAGAGAGCATTGCAATAGTCCAGGCGGGAAACAACGAGGGCTTGAGTGACTGTGCGTAGGGCGTCCCGATCCAGAAAGGGGCGCAACTGGCGTATCAGGCGAGCCTGATGAAAAGCCCCCCTGGCCACGGCCGTCACATGATCGTCTAAAGACAGCCGAGCATGCAGGAAGACGCCCAGGTTGCGGGCCCTCTCCGCGGGGGCTAACGACTCACCCCTGATAGCCAGAGATGGAACCAACTGGCTATGACGTGACGCCGGAAACCACAGCCACTCGGTCTTGGACGGGTTGAGATGAAGCCTGTTCCTCCCCATCCAGACTCGCACGGCCTCCAGGCACAGGGACATCACTTCCGCGGCATCGTTGGGGTGGTCCGGGGTGGAGATGTATAGCTGGGTGTCATCTGCGTACTGATGAAACTCCACCCCGAAACCACGGATGATCTCACCCAGTGGCTTCATATAAATGTTGAACAGGAGAGGCGAGAGGACCGACCCCTGTGGTACCCCACAAGTGAGGCGGCTCGAGGTTGACCTCTGCCCCCCTGCCAACACAAATTGCGTCCGGTCCGAGAGGTAGGAGAACCACCGTAGAACGGTGCCCCCCAACCCCCCTAACCGGTGCAACAAGATACCATGGTCGATGGTATCAAAAGCCGCTGAGAGGTCTAACAGTACCAGGATAGAGGAACAGCCTCTATCCCGAGCCCTCCAGAGATCATCAACCAATGCGACCAATGCCGTTTCCGTGCTGTGCCCAGGCCAGAAGCCGGACTGGCGCGAGTCTAGATAGACAGTTTCTTCCAGGTGCTGAGGGATCTGTCGTGCCACCACACTCTCAACAACCTTCGCAAGAAAGCGAAGGTTGGAGACAG
>NW_015386456.1:751723-756224 GCF_001527695.2 Protobothrops mucrosquamatus | reverse complement strand
CCGGAGCGCGCCACAGCTCGTAAACAGCGGGTGTGCCCTCCCCTAGTGTGATATGGCCCTCTGCTCCCGCTATATCTACCCCTCCCATACACAGTCTTAATGGAATTGCCCTCTATTAGGCAGACCCTAATAATACTACAATGTCTAATGACGACTCTGCATTGCAATTAAAACTCTATATTTTGGCTTTTTATATGTAAAAATGCAAATAATGTGTCATGTTTGAAAAAGAATCCACAAATTCAGTTAACAAAACGAAAATGTGTTTTCCAAAGTTAAATGTGGGCTGGAAATACCAACTTTAAAATTCTATGCACAAGGTAGTTTTTTTTAATGAAGATCTATGGCAGATCCTGGTATACTAGGAGAAACTAAAGTAACAATTTTTCAAAAAATTCATACATGCATATTTTTTGCCTTGTGGTTATATGCTAAGCACCTACTAAGGCAAATTTCATTAAATTGATATCTGCTGAGAATTATTTCCCAAAACCTGAGCTGTGCTAAGCTATTTTTTTTAATTATTTGTTGAACAAATTACCATGTGATTAAGCCATTAGAATTAGATTCATACATAACACATATATAAGATAGTATTTATGCTTTCAAACACATCATGCAATTCTGTGTGGGAGTATACATCAAGTGGGATAAATATATAAACCAATAATGGGTATAAACCTCATTAAACTGCCAGAAGTGAGAATCTGTCTTAATTCTAATGCTTAATTCTCATTCTTGAGCCATTTTAAAGGAATTATCATTATTAGGGATGTCATGGATACTTATTAGGGTTATATGAGCTCTATTTTCTTGATCTATAACTTAAGCTATAACAATGGTTTGAAACCATAATAATGGAGTTCGCAAATCCTAAAATGAAATATTGTGGTTTAACATAAGGAGTGAACTGAAGTGGGATTAGGTACTATATAAAACAGTAGGAGATTGCAGGTGTTTCTAAAAGGCAGAGGAAAATGAGATTACAGATTAATCTAAGTTTTATTTATTTATTAAATATATCATTTAATAAATGGTTTTATTTATTTATTAAATATATCATTTTTCCATATAGTAAGGAAGCTCAAAGACTTACAATAAAACATTAAAATAAAAAAAAATAAACTAGTATTTTACATGAGACTAACCACTACGATTTGTGAAACATTATTTATAACTTAAGGGGAACTCAATTGTGACTTATTCAACAAACTATAATTAAACTATGTTAGCTGATTAGATGAATCCACCAGAGTATGGTTTGTCTTTAGCCCTAGCCATAAACCTTCTTCCTTATATTAATTACAGTCTTTCAGGGAAAGGTGCTAATCATTCTATAATCTTTTTAAAGAGAACATGTATAACTAATTCTGACTTGTATTGTCCTGGTATTGTTTATAAGATAGTTTAAAACTGTGATGACTGAATCTTACACTGATATAGAAGACATTTCCAAATACAGTACTTTCTCATAGCAATATATTAGGATTGCAAAGAAAAACAAGTAATCTCTGTTTTCAAGAACCTATTTGCTCAAGAGAACTAGTTTCTGCAGTAGTCAGTGCATAATAATTTTATTGAACTGACTTTCTAATTAACTAACTTTAAGATGAAGCACTTTCAGCATGTTTAAGAAAGCTATGTGCTGTACCCATATATGACCACACGAAGGAGCTCCAAATCCAGGTATTTTATAGTTAATCAAAGCAAACAATGAGGAAAAAAGAGCAAAGGAACTATAAAGTCAAAATATAACAAATTTGGGGAGCATAATAACCAATTATAATCTTTATCAACCCAAGTAGCATATCCTGAATATGAATTTAGTATGTGTACGTTTTGCTACAAAGTTTTATTTGAAAATAAGGTGGTATGTGAACAACTGATTTTAATTTTGATGAAACAGTTTAACATGCAATTTGCAAAACACTGTCTTTAACATACCAGATTTTCTACTTCCAGGATAATAATCTAAAAAGAAATTGAGGAACTAGAGATGAAATATCCTCTCCTTTGCTTTTCATATTATTTACTTGAATGAAATTGAAATTTGGAACAATTAAAGATGGTATCACTTCCTTTCTTAAAACATCAGCAATCAACATTTCTGAAGACTGAATTAGGACAGGCTGCAGTGCTAGTCTTTCATTTTTAAAGTTATATTTCTCTTTCAAATATATAAGTTGTTAATAAAAAGCAGCATTTCTATAATTCATACAAGAAAATTAGGAACACTCTTTTAGCTCAGCTCATATGGTAGTGATGACATGAACATATCAATGTCTTATTGGCAACTGTACGGCATTGGTTATCTTTGCATAATTCTGAATTTTCTCTTTTTTACTTCCCTTCTTCATTTACAATATTACCATTTGCAGGATGCACAAAGTGTGATCACATCTCACTGTTTGTAACTGGAAACTGACCATGACTTTACCACACATTCAAGTGATTGCTTATGAGACATTACAAAAGTACGGTTACGATTTCCACAGCCTATTTCTTGGTAAGATAGAACAATGCGGCATAGACAGTACCATGACTAGATGAATTTGCAGTTGGCTGACCAACTGCAGTGTGTGATCCTCAGTGGAACTACATCTATACCAGGGGTGTCAAACTGCTGGCCTGCGGGCCAGACATGTCACGTGGAAGCAGCGCCCACCCCATTGCCGGCAACGGCAAAACAGTCCCGATACGTTGCACGATGTCACGTGACGTCGCGAGTTTGACATGTTTGATCTACATGAAGGGAAGCATGCAATAGAGTACCTCAAGGTTCTGTTTTGGGCCCAGAGCTCTTCAACATCTTCATAAAATACCTAGATGAAGGGACTGAAGGGGTGTTTAAATGTACAGATATCACCAAGCTGGGGGGAATTGCTAACACTTGGGAAATAGACTCACGATTCAGAAGGATCTTGACAACTTGAGCACTAGGTCCAATTAAAAAAGATGCAGTTCAGTGGTGAGAAAAGTGAGGTCCTGCACTTATTTGGGAGGAAAACCAAATGGACAGGTACAGAATAGGCAGTATCTGGCTCAATAGTAATATGTTTCAGAAAGATCTAGGTGTCCTGGTGGACCACCACGTAAATATGAGCCAGCAGTGCACTGCAGCTGTCCAAAAGAGCCAATACACACCTAGACTGCATCAACAGCGGGATAGCATCAAGATCACAAGAAGTGATAGCACTGCTAGTGAGGCCACACTTGGAACATTGCGTCCAGTTCTGGTCATGATACAAAAAAGATGCTGAGGCTCTAGAAAGAGAGCAGAGAAATACAGTAAAGAGGTCTGCAGGCTACACTATATGAGGAATGTCTAAATAAACTAGTATGTTTAACCTAACAAAGAGAAGGCTTAGAGGGGACATGATAGCTGCCTTCCAATACTTGAAGGGCTGTCATGGGGAGGACGGGGTTGATTTATCTGCAAAGCACCTGAGGACAGGACAAGAAGTAATGGGTAGAAGCCAGTCAGAGGGAAATCCAACATGGAATTAAGGAGAAACTTCCTTTAGGGCAGTGAGAACAATTAATCAGTAGAACTGCTTGCCTCCAGAAGTTGTAGGTACTTCATTGTTGGAGGTTTTCAAGAAAAGATTGGGCAACCATTTGTCCAGGATGGAATAAGGACCCCTATTTTGGATGAAGATTGGACTAGCTCACCTCCAAGGTCCCTTCCAGCCTTATGATTCTAAAAGGCTGACATCCAACTGGGGCAATGCACTTTCCTCTATGTCAGGGGTGTCAAACTCAATTTCATTGAGGGCTGCATCAGCATTGCGGTTGTCCTCGGGGGGCCGGGTGGGTGCGGCCTATTTAGTGGGCGTGGATGGAGTGGGCATGGCCTACTGGGTGGGCAAAGCCAGCTCTACATCGTTCGGGTCAAGGGTGCCTGTGGGGGCCTGGGCAGGAGTGGGACAGATCTGAAGGTCTCTGGCAGAAGGAGGTGGGACCAGGGCAAGCGCCAAGGCATGGTCCATTTCTTCATTTCTCACAAAGCATGCACCCAGGAGGCAGGGCCGACACAGCAGGGGCTGGTTCCTTGCTGTTTCTAGACAGCCTTGTGGAGCTAAGACTGAATGTGTTTCAGCATAGATGGCCACCACAAAACTGTACTTTGGCTCCCGGCCGGCCTGGGCCAGGGTCAAGGCAGCGGGGGCCGTTCCCTCACTGTTTCCAGGATAGCTTCGTGGGCCACATGAAACCACTTCATGGGCCGCATCCGGCTCCCGGGCCTTGTGTTTGACATGTCTGCTCTATGTTTATAAGTGAAAGCTTTCAGTTAAACATAAATATGGAAAAGGAAGAAATTAGTTTAATGTTTGATTATATGTCTGTAAGGAACTTATAGTATTTTGAAAGCTTTAAAATATTTGATAAAGTAAATTATTTTTCCAGCTATGAATAGTATTGACTTAAGACTTTTTGTTGAAAGTATTGATTTGAGAGTGAAGAAAGTGTAGGAAAAATTTAAGAGTAAAACGTAAGAAAA
>NW_015386456.1:714592-751448 GCF_001527695.2 Protobothrops mucrosquamatus | reverse complement strand
AGCGTCTCTGAAATGTATTGATTTGGATTATTTTTTCTTTTTTGTTTATGTATGTAAATGCATCATAATCTTTGTTGTTTAATTATAAAAATCAATAAAAATTTATTTTAAAAAAAACATATATATGCATTATAAACGTTAGAGTCAGAGATGAGAATATTTGGCTGTGTCACACCTCCTTGAAACAAAACACTTTTCAGAGGTCAGATACCAAAGCTGACACTGCTCCTTGCTCATTCTTCTACAGCACCCTGTACAGATCAAATGGTGAATTAAAAAATCTTCTTAGGCTGCAAATATCTGACATAGAGCCAACAGGAACTACTATTTTTTTCATTAGATTTATATCCTGTTTTTCTTCCAGCTCAACCACAAACTCATCTCTTATGGCTAATGATGAACTCGAATCTGGGTCTCCTCACTCCCAGGTTTAATCTTTAACCACTACACTTCATTTGCCTATAGCCTTTCAAATGTGTGCTAAGATGCCCATGGCTCAATTCCAGCTGCTCTCACATCTGTTCAAAAACAGAGCAGGTGGGAGAGAAAGAAAAGGCAGAGGGGAAAAAAGCACAGCAACTTTTTTTTCTTTTTCTTTTTGCCTTTTTCTACGTTTGCCTTTTTCAAGCCGATTTTCCTCCAGATGTACCGGATGTCAATTTCCACAAATACTTAATTCAAGCCTTTCGAAAGCTGCCTGTTTGCGGGGGAAAAGGGAGAGCGTCATCAACTACAACATAAATCATTATTACACCCCACTGGGGTGTGCAGGTACACTGAACCGAGGTGGCTCTTGATCTTGCACCTTCTTTACCCCAGAAAATCTACTGTGAGGGGAAGAGGGCAAGGAGAAACCGTCAAAGGCAGCTGGCCATAATCGGCAGGGAATTCCCGATTTCCCAGCTTCCCAAAGGCAAGTGCACATGCCTGCCACAAGGCAAGTTTGCAGAAACGAAAGCCGGCCCGAAAACTGGATCTGGGCACCGCAAAGTGATCCCAACCGGCCGAGATACCACAGCCGACGCTCCTGCGGCGGTATAAATGGCCGGCGAGGGCTGCCTGCTGCTGGGCCCCTAGCGGCGAATGAAGTTTCTGCCTCTCGGCAAGTTCCTGGTGCAAAAGAGAGGCGCTGCGGAAGCAGGGTCGGGTCAGCTCCATGGCCTTCATTCGGAAGAGACGGCAGGAGCTGGAGCTCTACTCCAAAGAGAGGTGGGTGAAGGGCCCTGCGTTAGTGCCGCACGCCCAGTTCCTCCAAGGGAAGGCGGCGGCAATGCCAGCGAAGGAGCAAAAGCTCAGGAGTTGGGCCGCTCTGAACGCAGCCCCTCTTCCAGCGGTAGCGTCGCTGCTGGTGAAGTGCGCTCAGATCCGGAGAAAATGGAAAGTACCCAGCTGCTCTCAAGCGGTTGGGGGAGCAGGGAGGGGAACCTGTCCCCAGGAGGCACCGAAATCGCTTTCTTGTTAATTGTGTGCAAAGAAGCGAGAGAACCGGGAACGATTGGGGGGGGGGGAGGGGCGTGAAAGAAGGGACTCCTAATTTTGTGTGTGTGTGTGTGTGTGTGTGTGTGTGTGTTGTTCCTTTTGCTTAAAACTAGCATACGGTATCATCAACCTTCTTCGCGCTGTCCCGGTGAGCCCTATTGCGAGTCATAATCTTGCATTACGGAAGTGGCGTGGGGAGTATTGTCTTGGGACACTGCAGTGTATGCACGTATTGCCCCTCCTCTTAAAGCTACAAAGGCCCCAATTCTAAAACACGGCAATTGGGGCGTAGGACGGTGTACGTGAATTTCACGAGATGTTGAACATTGATTCGTTCAATAATATCGTTTCCCTCCGGACAAAATCGTAAAAACACGCTTCACGTTTTGTACTGCTTTGGTGTAGCCAACAAGACTACTATTGCATTGCGTACCACACGGACCTTTAATTAAACAAATTACGGTTTATCAAAGCAATTTGCTGGATTGTTCTGAAGGCGATAGCACTAAGCTAAACGGTGGACGTCTTAATTCATGTTTGTGGGTAGTGCAGTTGAACCAATGAATAGAAAATAGTATAACTTTGCAACTTTAGTTTCTATATATCAATATCCTCAGTTTTGTCCTAGAACTGATTTTGGAATAATGAACGTTACATAGTGTTTATGTAGTATGTTTTTCTCATTATTAATTGTAGTGTATTTCTATACACTCAGAATAAACCCTTCCAGACAGGAAGTTTGTGACAGAGGCAAGAAGAAACAAAGAATAATCACATGCTATAAATTCTGAACAAGTTTGAAAATGTTTAAAAATAAATGCTTTTTAAAAATTAAATAATTTGGCTATCCATAGCTCATATACCAGACCCAAATAGTAAGGTTTATGCAGAAAAGAAAATGAATCAAGCTACTTCAGATCTACTTTCTCTAACCCATATGAAAGGTAATGTGAAATTTTCCTTATTTTATGCCTAAAATTACACAAAGTAGATTTTATTCTTTGCTATTCTCCCAGATTAAAAATAAGGAAACTAAAGTTAATTCCCGTGCCAAGTAGTTATGTCAACATCCTTAAGCAGTTAACATTATCTACAGATAGTTCTCATCTTATGATCGCAGTTGAGCCCAAAATTACAGTCATAAGTTGAGGCAACCTTGGCTCTTTTATGACTCATGGACTTCAACTCCCAGAATTCCTGACCAGAAGTAATTTTCTGGTCTTTTCCACAATGGTTGTTAAATGAATGCCATGGTCATTAACTGAACCACATTCATTTGAATGGACGGTTTTTTTCCCCCAGAAACAGACCAAAAATAATCACAAAATATAGTCATGAGACCACAGAGCATCATAAAAGATCTTAAAGCTAATTTGTCTGACATGCAGTCAACCATCAATTTGGGCATTCATGGGAGGGAGATGGGAAGGGGTGCAAGTGGGAAAACATATTTCAAAATCATAGTACAAATGCCAAAACTGATGTATTAGTATCTGACTTAGGGACACAAGTACAAAAGGACTGGATTTCCATCATGGTGTCACTGCATGCATTGCAAGAATTTTTGATATTGTGGTGTTAGAAGAAAATTCTCTTCTGCAGCCAGGTAAATAAGCACAGGACACCTACTTGAAGTGGAGGTAGAATTTAATTGACAGCAAATCAAATGATTCAGCTCTCAAAGTAGCTACAAAATCAGAATACTGAGAGTAGTAATATTTATAGCAATAGTGGGCTTTGATTGTGAGGTGTGCACATGTGTTAATTGAGGTGTCTTTGCCCTGGGGATCTGCAAAGTCTGGTGAGGAAAGTTATCTTTTGCCCGACGGGATGTGTTGATCTTTTCTAGGTAGGGAATTTTATGAGGGATCTGTGGTTGGGAACTGGTATAGGGGAGAAGTATTGTGATCAGAAGATTTCTGTATCTTTGAGGGATCTTGCTTCCTGATTGATTTGCTGGTATCAGAGGGCTTCCTGGGGAGACTGCTTAATCAATTTCATCCTACATAGGGTGAAAAGGTTTAAGTGATTTTATATGTGGGTGATAGAAGTCTCTGCCTGTGGAATAGAAAGGGAAGAGGGTTGATGTGTGGTCTGGGTAGAAGAGGTATCATGGAGGTTTTTATCTTCCAAAAGTAGCTTGATGCAAGCATCTAGATCAGGGGTAGGCAACCTTGGCTCTTTTATGACTCATGGACTTCAACTCCCAGAATTCCTGAGCCAGCTATGCTGAAGTTGAAGTCCATGAGTCATAAAAGAGTCGAGATTGCCTACCCCTGATCTAGGTTATCAGGCCTATAACTGGAAAAAAACAGACTCTTTGCAATGTTATTTTCTTATATTCTGTGATAGCACATTTTCAGATATTCTTGTTAGATTATTGTGGATATTCCAATCAATAAATATAAGTTAGAATTTTAGTGCATGGTTTTTTAATGTGTTAATCATCCATACATATTGTTTGAAGGTTAGGCTCCAGGCATGAAATCTTATGCTACAGTAAATCTATTAATTCACCAACCCTCTTTGGAAGAGTGTTGCTACATCCATTACGAACCAGTATCCATGGCATGATATTTGTGCAGATTTTTGAAATTTGGGATTTCTTTTATGATAATTTACTCATCAATATTTAAAAAGGGAAGATTGGATAGATTAGCAACTTTGTATCAAACTACTTGGAAAAATTATGGTGTTAGGGCTAGGCAGTATAGGAATTACTGCTGCACCATTAAAGCTGAGCTCTAACAATTTACTTAATGTTTCAAGTTTCACTGGTAATGAAGCCCAAGCTCTACAAGTTCAAAAATAGTAGTCTTATTGTGCTCTTGCTATTTTCTCTCTTCCGTGGAGACTCTGAGTAAAAAGAAAGAAGCTGGGGAAAGTGCCCTGTAACACATGACATTCAGGATCTATCTTGCCTGGGAAGGATCTTTGTGATGGAGTCACATGTTAACATATTTTATTTAAATGTACATACTGATTACTATGTAACATTGCAAATATTTATATTTACTATGTGAAATCCTGTATGAAATCCTTTCGTAGTTGTTCATAGGAACTGCATCCTTCAAAAAGAATATAGACTTGTTTCCATTTTTAATTGGATAAGTACAAAGCAGGACAGTAGAAGTCAATACACTTTGAAGAATAAACTACTAGTGAAAATAAAATTTCTCAATTATCTTTTAGGCTGGCTCAGTAATTAGCTGGAATTTTTTAAAAGATTCTGCTTCATTATTGCTTATTGATGTTACAAAAATGTTTTTTTTTTCTTAAAGGGATACTTTTAAAGTTTATGCATCTATATAGAAGTTAAAATCAATGTTGCAGTTTTTTCCTTATGTTGCCGTTTTTTCCAATGGGTAAGAAAACGATGGAGAAAAAGATGCAAGTAAAATTTGTTATAATCATCCAAAATTTCCAGCATTAAACCTTTTTTGTTATTATTGTTGGATGTATGTTTCTTTTCTGTTTTGTTTTTTTGTTTTATATTTTATTCCTATTGATAAAACATAATAAATATATACATAAAAAAGATCATTCAAAATTTCTTCCCCTTGGATTGCAAACAAAATATTGTGCTGGGTGTACCAGATATCCTTGCTAATCAGATTTGCTTTCTGATCTGAAACTAAAGCACTTCCAACATGTGGTTACTTAAACACAGGAGTCTTCAAACTTAGCCACTTTAAGATTGTAGACTTCAACTCCCAGAATTCTTCAGCCAGCATGGCTGACTGAGGAATTCTGGGAATTGAAGTCCACAAGTCTTAAAGTGGACAAGTTTGGAGACCCCTGCTTAAAAACATCAATGATGACTTTCACTTCCATGTCTAATTGTTTGGATTTTTTTTATTTAAATTGGATTTTTTTGATTTTTATCAAATTTATTTTAATGAAATGCTTCTGGAGTAAATATCTAAAGATAGTTTTCTATTTAAGATACATTAATGATTTAACTTATTCAGCATGAAATGGAGTTTAGTTATGTAGCATGATGCTGTATATTGTGCAATATTTACATTTTTGGTAAATTCATTGAATGAATCCAAGCTCTGCAAGCTGAGATAACATGCACTGCATTGATACATTCACACAATTTCATAGAAACCATGAGATAAATCATAAAAAAAGTCTAGGAATATTACTTTATCCCATTGTTTTGCAAATCTATGTACACTACAAACTGATTGTTTGAAGAGAAATGCATCTGTACCAGGCGCTAAGTGTTTTAATTAAATAAAAGATTTGAGTAGTTCTCCAACTATGTATGATTAACCTATTAACCTAAAATCAGTTCTGATATCACTGTTTTGCTAACCTGACAGCTTATTATTCTAAATAGGAAACCTTCATTTTGTTTGCAAATAATAATATTAAAGATTCTAACTACTAACAAGAATGAGTCCTTACATTTAAAGAGCACCTGTCATTTCAATTCTATCATGGCAGCGCAGGCTATCCACTCACCTGCTGCCCGCCACGTCCCTCACCTTGTTGTGTCACTGCCGCATCACCAGCCGTCCCATTTAAGTGAATGGGACTGTCAGTGAGTCAATAGCAGGTCAGAGGGGAAGCTGCTGCAGGACAGAGATGACAGTTGCTCTTTAAAAAATATGATTTAAATTAAGTTGATTTAAATCAAGCCTTTTTACTAGTGATTTAAATGATTTAAATCGTGATTTAAATCAAATCCACCCTGCTTTTAGGAAATGTTCTTTTAGCCAGAAGCTGCCTTCTTTGGAACACATCTAGCCTGCCATCATGCAATTATAAAACTACTACCCTTTTTTGTGGTGGTCACTAAGCAAATGCCACAGTTGTAAAGTGGCTACTGCAGTAATTAAGCAAATGCCACAGCCATTAAGTGAACTAGTGGTTTGCTATGGGTGAATTTTTCCCACAGATCAGAAGTAAATGCCGGTTTTCAGCAAAATTGTTATAAAATGTGGTCACGTGATTGTGAGATGCTGCAAACAGCTGTAAAGATGGCCCAGTCACCAAGGGCTGAAGTTTAGCCATTTGACTCGCAGAGGGGACAACTGCTGAATTGGGCCATAAGTAGCCCTGAGGTTAGGTCCTTCATAACTGAACAGCCGCTAAGTGTCTGGTGATAAATTGATGGCCATTTGTAATGCATATTAGTATCAAAGCACAGCTGAGTTCCATTAACACATTTTGTTTTTTATTATTTATTTTTAGATTTTCCTTACTACTCCTTAATCTGGAAGAATACTACTTTGAACAACATACAGCTAATTACATTTTAAAGAAAGGTGGCAAGGGAATAAGGTATTACACTCTTTTCATAAAATGAATATTGTGCTGCATCAAAATTCTGCAATAACTTTCTAATATCTTCTAATGCTTAGGAAAATTAAAGGATCATTTAAAATCTGCTCAAAATCAGTGATATTTGAGCCTGATGAAATAAGCCATCCCATTATTAAGGTGAGTAGATTAGTAAGTAATGCCAAGAATTTTAGTTGGTTTTAACATCAAACTCAAATGAAAATTTCTTTTTTCTGTAAATTCACATAGATTCCTTTGAGAGATTGTGTTAAAATTGAAGCACCAGAAGATAGTGGGAATTATTCCTTCACAGGGTAAATGCTGTTAAAGATGTATTAAAGACTTATTTATTTAATATCAATATAACTGAATGGTGTGATAATGTTATTTTCTTTTTCCCCAAATCTGTATTTTAGTGGTACTTCTGGGCAGATTGCTATTTTATCTACTCAAGTAAGTAATGAATAATCTAAAAGTCCTTGTTTACAGCTTTTTAAATGTCATTTTTAAATTAAAATGCAAATTCCTGTGAATTTTTTTTTAGAGTTTTGCCTTAATCTCTGAAAAGGATTCTAATTCAGACCAAACTCCATTTGTTATCAAATTTGTATTTAGCTCAAGACAGTTTTGAAACTTTCATCATAATTCATACCGTGAGTGACAGTAGAAAAATTACTCCAGGAGCAATGCTTGATGATGATATATTAGTTAACACTGCATAGATAATAAAATCAGATTTCTGTTGTATAAACTTAAGGGATATAAGAGATTTGTCAAATAAGCATAATAATACATAAGGAAGGTCAGCGAGGGTATGTAGTGTAATGATTGGTGACTTTAGCTCTGCCGTTCAAACAGTGCTACATAAATCATGAATCTCATAAGATAAGCACCCCTGGTTGAACACTGCTAGACTGAACAAAACCGGTTTGTCTCAAAAATGTGGATTCATACAACCCTGTCAGAAAAAACTTGTCAACTTTGAACAGCAAAGCTTTTGCTGTGCCCCAGACACATTAGCTCAGGGAGGCAAAATATTTTTATCATAAACCTTTGCACAAGCAAATATTTGTTTTAAGTTCTTCAAAGCAGAATTATACAGAGAAAAGTAACAAATGGTATTAAGAAAAGAGACAAGAGATCTGATAGCTAATGTAAAATGGATAATGGATATAAAATGGATAAAGGATAACATCAGTCTGCATGCTTAATAGGTTCATAGGCAACGGGGAAGAAGATATTTTTATTTTCTTCACTCAGGAATAGATTAGCTGCATGCTTGGCATGTAAGAAGTAAAATAATACTAAAGAGGGAAGCAATGGGAAGCTCAGATAAGATCAAGAAGCCAAAGAGTACTTCTATGACAACAAAGATCAGAATGTGTCAGAATATCAAATATTCTCTTCTATCAAGATCAGAATAGTTAAAGCAGTGGATTTACTAGTGATACTGTATGGGTGAGAAAGTTGGACATTGATGGATAACTTTTAATTGCAGCTTTGATTATGGTTATTAAGAGTATCATGGGCTAAAAGAAGAACCAGAAGAAAAAAGGTAGTGAGGCAGTGATTAATAAGCAAAAACTCTGCAGGTGATGGACTAGAAAAAATAACTGTTTGGCATGATTGGAGGAAATGAAAAAAGGGGAAGGCAATGGAGAAGATAAAAGAAAAGGATCAGGAATATCATTTGAATGTATCTGAAAGAACAATAACTGTGATTTGCCACTATGCATGGAGAATGGCTGGCTGGGGAATTCTGGGAGTTGAAGTCCACACATCTTAAGAGTTGCCAAGTTTGAGAAACACTGCACTAGAGAAACATCAAAATGGAGATGTTTATCCATAAAGTCATCAGGATTTGTGTCTGACAATGACATCAACTATAGGGAAATGTTTAACTTTTCAATAAAGGCAAAGTTAAACTAGGCTCACAGTGAAATATTAGCCTACAATTTAATTTTGGTTTTTGTAAAAATACTATTTTAAAATTAAAATGTAAGTTTCATTTAAAATGAAGAGAAAAGATTAGGAACATGATCAGAGGAGGAACTTTCTGAACAGTTACTATTCATATATTCATACTTTATAAGCTTCCCTGCATTTCTGATAATATCTAATAGCTACAATATATTACAAAAATAAATACTAAACAAATTGTCCTTTTCTAAAGGCTTTTCTCACTAAAGAACAAAATGTCATTGCACCCTTTAAAACCGAAAGAGTAAGTATATATTTTTCTTCCATTCAAAGAAAAAAAATTCAAATGTTACATAACTAAATGCTTTGTCTCTGGAAAAAAATATCATTTTTTTGAAAAATAACTGCATGTGTTAGTATTTAAACATATTCTTATTTTTAATGTAAAAGTATTAAAGTGCCTTTTATAGTCTAGGATATGAACTGTTAAATAGGTAAAATATACAAACAATGTTTGATTTGCCAAATGTCATAAACAAGAAAAAGAGTAATAAGAAACTGGAGATATAATACAGTTATTATATCAGGTTAGAGTATCAGAACTAGCAGGGATTAAATCTAGAATTAGTTTGCATAGAATACAGATGCCAAACTAGACCCTTTCCTAGTTTGAAGAGGTTGTGTGGGGTTTAACTACAATGGGTTGTAATATACTTTTAATTATCTCTTTTTATTAGGGTGAAACTAAATATGTATTTGAACTGGATGTTGCTGAAAAAGTCGAAGATGTCACACAAACACTTCACCAAGTATGAATAGTTGTTGGTTTTGTTGCTTCCTATAGCATGTGATTTAGCTAATGAAACAGAGTAAACTCTCTTCATCTAGTCAAATATTTTAAACAATTAACAAATGCCTAATTCTTTTTCTTTTGCATGGTAGTCCTGGGTTAAATGTGGGTAATCAATCATTAGGGAATCCTGTAGAGTGCTTCTGCAATCCCATAGAGAGCAATCTCTGGCACAAATGCTGTTGAAAATTAGTAGACATTTATAGAATCACAGTTCCAGGCAATCAAACAAAGGAGAAGTTTATATTGGGGTTTTTTTCATTTGTAACAGTAATGGGTTTATCTCTGCTTAGAAAATCTGTGCTTACTAATCATGAACTAGTAGCAGCACCTAGCCAACTTGGAGTGATTTTGAAAAGACTAAGCAAGAATGTGATCTGATTTGTATTTACATGGGTAAATTTCTTGGCCATGGGTTTCACTGGAAAATCGAAATAACATTACAGAAGAAGACAGTGTCAAAACCATTTTATATCTCTGCCAAGGAAACTACATGAATGCATCTGTGTAAGCACTAGAGTCAAACTTGAATTAAGGGAAACATTGCTGTTGAGAATAGTACTGATTAGGACAAAATTCTTATGAATATATGCATACGGATGGATGTATAAAAATCTTGGTAAAGTTAAATTAGTTAAGAATCTATATCAAGAATTGACCTTTCAGTGAATGCATGAGACTCTGTTTTCTGTGGCATCCTACTTTTGGGGGCTTTTGCTACAGTTCTTAAGTTTTTATCATTTCAAAATGGTGATTACATAGGCTAATAGTTTTCAGCAGTTATTATCAGGGGGCTCTTGATGATATAAAAAGGGGTTCTGGGGGATATATGTGGCCCTAAAGCCATGAATTGTGACTCTTGATTTATGATTTATGATTATATATGTGTGTTGTAATGCAAGTCTGTAAATAAAAATGTAATGCAAAGTGGGTAATTCTGACAAGTCTTGCCTATATCTATGGTCTTCAAATCCCTTATATCTGGGAAAACTTCTAAATTTCATTTGATTGCTTCTGTTTTTTCACAGTTATACAGAGCATCGCAACTGGACAAGCTAGGGGACCAGGCTGCTATGGTAAATATGTAGTAGAGATGCAGCATTAATGAAGGGGGAATTGTGACAATCTTATTTGCATTAAAAAAATTAAAGCTGATTATTGTTATTATTTTAAATCAGATAACTGCTATTCTACAGTCACGTTTGGCCAGAACATCATTTGATAAGAACAGGTATGTTTCTCTATGTTGATTCAGGAGGCATCTCATCTTTTCACTCTTAGTTTCTAAAAAGAAATTAACATGCTTAGGTAAATATGAAAAGCAAAGAGTAGATCAGCAATAGGAATCTATGTGTTGCCTGATATTGATTTACAATATTTTCTCTATTTATATATGTTTTTCTCACTCTGATGAATTCTGAATTTTTGAATCGCTTATTTCTGTGACAAAATAATAATAACCAAAGAAGTGTAAAATATGCTTGGAGACACCCTTTGTTGGTTCATGTTTTATTCTTTTGCATGCATGTAGAAAGGAGAAAAAAATCTTGCTTTCATCATGTTCTCCTTGGCAAAGCTTGGTTATTTGGTCTTAGCTATCTTGAAATGCTTTTGCAAATGGAATATACTTTCTAATATACCAAGCAGCAAAAATTTCACACGTTTACAATAAAATTAGTAATGTAAAGTAGATTTCACACTGGTTGTTATAAAATATATAAAGTAATAAATATTATATTCTAAAAATACGTGTAAAGGTGTGATAGAAAATTGATGTCCTGATAAGAAATAAGTAGAAGCTTACATGGATTCTCTCTTTGTCATTTGTATAGATTTCAGAACATTTCTGAAACGCTGCATATGGAATGTAAAGCGGAAATGGTCACTCCATTGGTAACTAATCCAGGACATGTATGCATCACTGATGCAAACCTGTATTTCCAGCCTCTCAATGGCTATCCTGTGAGTAACTTGCATTTTCTAGTCTTCTGCTATTAAAACCTTGATAAGTGTGCTAGCAAAATGTTCTCCAAGTTTATACAATGTGTTCTTTATTTGGCCCTTGGATCAAATCATAACAGTTTAGTCTCCAATTAGTTCTGCTTTTAATGCAAATCAAACAACCCTGTCATTTCCCCTAGGTGCTATATTTCCCCAGGCTGAGGAAAACTAGTTTCAGCTTAAGCCTGCTTTTTAGAAATATCCATGTTACAATTAAAGGTAACAAAATTAAAGCACACATACAAGTACTGGCCAAGTAATACACTGACCTATCAGTGGTGGAAAACTAGTGTTGGGTCATTTCCTAATTGGTGACTTACAGCACTGGATTCATCCAACTATTGTTGTGTCAAAGTAGCAGTAAAGAGGACAGGCTTATATCACTTCATTATGGCTCAGTGATGCCATGAAGATGGTATGAATTAATAGATGGAAAATGGCCTTAATGGCTATTCTGTTACATACTGATGATTCTGGAACACAAGAATTGGGATGCTATGTCCTACGTATGTAGATTTCCATTGGCATTTCTATTGGCATGCAGCTTTCCATTGGCATCCATCTGGCTTTCCTGATACAATAAGTTAAATGCTTCTATCTGTTGTCAAGGTACCAAATTATCTCAATTAAGAAAGTCAAAGAGTTCTTGCTGTGATGCTAACAAACTAGAAAGTAGATTCATGTATTTCCTTGTGGGAAGCCATGGTATCTTCTGCTCACGTGTGTACGTTTAATTATATCACACAAAGTTTCTATACCGTGAATCTGTCCTTAACATTGAGAAGAAGTTAACCTAATTTTTAATTAGCTTCCTCAGATAACAGATAGCTGGCTATTTCCAGAACACATACAGATTACTGAACAGTCACAGAAGTAGCCTCTCTAAATTAAGATAATTAATCCATCCTGTTAAACAAAATCCCAGCAACCCTCCAAAATGGTCTTTTCTTGGATGCAACATCGAAATTCACTGTTGGTAAAGTGCTAGAGGAGAAAATGCATCTTCTGTCTAGAACATGTGAGTAAAACTGGAAGAAATGTGTAATCTTTTGACTTCTTTCCTTATAGAAACCTGTGGTACAAGTGACACTGCGTAGTGTCAGACGCATCTACAAAAGAAGACATAGCCTGTCACCTTTGGTAAGATAATACTTGCTTTTGATCTTTGGTATCATAGATGTGGTTTATGGGTTTAAATTTAGCTATTTCAATTCCTGAGGGAACAAGTATTACACAGTACAAAATCTTTCTGGAATTAGTGGAGCCTGTTTCACACAACTGATACAAAATTGCATTTTGATTGAATTTCCTAGCAACTTAGTTTATGGAAAACCATTTAGCAGATTAATGCATTATATAATCATATAATCATACATTATATAATCAAACGTGTATCTTGTTGTGGAAAGCTAGGTTATTGCTTTGATTTTGGAAGTATTTTGGTAGTGATAAAAGCAATAATTTAACCAAGTGCTTACCTAGTAAAAATAAATTAATTGTTGTGATTTTTTATGCTATAAAAATAATCTAGACATCAGTTCTGCTATTTTGAAAACAATAAGAATAAGATATCTATGCTTAACATCTGCTATATGGATTCTGAATAATTCAGTAATTTTGTTAACTTCATTACATGTTATTTTTATCTCTTTTTAATTTTCAAGGGTCTGGAAGTATTTTGCACCGAAAATGATTTATGTTCAGACATCTATTTGAAATTCTACAACACTGAGGACCGAGATAATGTCTATTTCTACATGTCAACATATTTAGGTTTCAACAACAATTCTAATAAATAATATAGTGTGTAGGGGTTGGGAATCAGACTAACTTCAGCTTTTTATATAGATTTAGCTTTTATAGAAGATTGGAAGTATTGCCTAGAAAAAGAGCTCTTTTTTATTTTGTGGAAATACTTAGTAGCAGATTCTTAGTACCATCTTTAAATTTGTGTATGATTAGCAGAAGAAAGTCATTGAAAGGTGAGAATCAGGCAAAGAGAGTTCTGTATCTTCCATATGTTGTCATTTATGCAGAAGAAGCTGAACAGAGCCCACAACAGCTCTTATTGCTTTGTCATGGTTGCAGGAGCTGTTGCTTTGGTCCAATATTTGATCTGATTTAAGTCAATACTGCTGGAGAAAATTTTAATAATTCAACCCCAAGCCACAAAACTAATTCCTGACACAGCATTTGAAACAAGAAGTATAAATAGCTCTTACAATGGATTGGCTTTAATATAGATCTTGAGACACATGAAAAACCTGAAACTTGAGCTCAGAATATTTAGTACACTACCACAAAAGATGTTGAAGGACGGGGGCAGCTATATATGGTGTAATCCAAAATCAAATGAGATATGAACATGGTCAGTGGGATACTAAAAGACAAGTCTAGTTTGGATTAAGAGCAGCATATCAAAATGTGAGCAGGGTCAGGATAAAGAAGGATAAAGTCCTTAAGGATTAAACAAAATCGTTAATATAACTGATTTTATTCCCATCATATTACATTAATTTGTGTATTTTAATGCAGGCAGATTATCTTTTCCATCATCACCCATCCCAAGATTTTCATTGTCAACTTTTTTGTCATGAAATTTCCATGGAAGACAACTGCTTAGAAAAAAATAGTGAAAGATTTCTTTTAATCATTGCTCATTTTTATATTAGCAAATAGACATGCACAGAATAGGGATGGCAAGATATAGTAATTATTTTGTGGGGTACAGCTTCACCCATTTCTCATAAATCAGTGAATACTTGCTGTCAGGGGATAATACTTGCTGTCAAGTGATGAACGATGGCTCTACAAGCCTTGTAGGATAGAAATTCAGCCTGATGCATGTTCCTTGGAAAGCCTTAATTGCAAATTACATTAATTTCTTATTTGCATTCTGTCACATTTTCTGTATCTTTCTAGAAAATCATATTACAGAGCACACCGCGGAGAGCTACATGTTACAATGGCAACGAGGGCATATCTCAAACTACCAATACCTTCTTCATCTCAATAATCTGGCTGATCGGAGCTGCAATGATCTTTCCCAGTACCCTGTCTTTCCATGGATCATAGCGGATTATTCTAGCTCAGAACTAGGTAAGAGTTGGAGACAAGCAAAGTAAATGCAAGGGGACAATCCAGACCAGGTACCCTGAGCAGTTGGATGCTTGTGCTGTCAGTTCATTTTCTCAAACTTCTGTTTCCAAAAGGGAATAGTGTTTAGTAGCAGCAGCATTTTCAGTTGGTTTTTTAAACTTGGTTTAAACTTGGTTTAAAAAAGTTGCACAGCCTGCTGCTTACTTTGCTGCATTTAGACTTTTAAATGACTCCTTGAGGAAATACAAGTCAGGAAACATTAATAACAACATGGGGCATGAAGATAAGAGATTCAGTATTAGTGAATTTAGATTCAATGTTGCAAAAATCCATTCATTTCAATTAAGGCTACATAGACTGCCACAGTTTGCATTGTAAGCACTAACTTTGATGTGTTATTCATAGAAAATAAGGGTCTTGAATAGATTGGGAAGAGTGGTTTACATATATGTTTTCTGCTTATCTAAGAGAAAAACTAAATAAGAACTGTTAGCATTTTTTTTAAATGATTGATTGTACCTTTTAGTATAGTTTACTTGATATCTAAAATCCCAAAATCTAATTTCTTTGAATTTTCAACTTGAGAGTATAAAAATGTATATCTTACCAAAATAGCGTGCAAAACTAAAATAGCCTAAAATGGATAATTGTGAATAGAAAGTATTAAATGACTGAAACTTTCCAGAAAACATATATTTTATTTTTAAATTGGTTATTTTAAAATCAGTTAAAGAATCTAAATGAGATAAAAAATAAATGTTAAAATATTAAAGCATAAAATAGAGGAAAAAACCTGTGTTCATGAAGTATTTGTCTTTTGGGTATAAGAAGTTAATTACAAAATGGGGAAATGGGATGCATTCATTAAATATATGCTTGCTGGTTTGATTGTGAAGTGAGAATTAATCTAATTTTTCCATAAAATGTTATATTTGAGGGATGAAAAAAAAATCTACTTTTCCACCAAAGTAACTACAGCGCAGGTATCTGAAAAAACAAAAATGTTCAGTGAAGTTTTTTTCCTATACTGAAATTATTGGAATCAGTAGACTTGATTCCCCTCCAGCTTTATAGCTAAATATGCAAACACATTAATCCAAATTCTTCCCAAGGATTACAATTATGCTTTAAAAGTATAGCTTTAGTATATAGCTCCTAATTAGCTTTGATATCTTAAATTTTGTCCATACGCATTAGAAAATAAGGTTGTGATATCATTGTTAATAATATAATATATATTTACAAATTTTTTTTTATAGATCTAACAAAGCCCGAAACATTTCGTGACCTTAGTAAACCTATAGGTGCACTAAATAAAGAAAGATTGGAAAGATTACTGGTATGTAGAAAAACACCTTGTTTGTATATTTGTTTGTGTTCATGTGCGTGTTTGTGTGTTTATGTGTGTGTGTGTGAATTATTTAAAACAACTTTTTTGTTTATTGTATTTTAAGTATAGTTTTTTCTAGTGAAATGTTTCAATTCGTTATAAAGGATAGATGCAAAATTGCTAGAAAAACTGGTTTTAGAAGTAATTGTTAAAGAATGTAACTTTACCTGTACATATTTGAGAGAGTCTGATTTCCGATGGGATGGGAGGGTGATTACTTGGTAAAGGTATCCAAATGTGAGTACAAGGAGATGTAGTGAGAGAAAATGAGAAAGCAATAAAAGGACTGGAGGTACAGTGGCCCTTCAGGTGTTCCTAAATTAAAACTCCCCGCATCTCCATCATTGCACATGTATTAAGCAAAGCTGCTATTTTTTTGTGGTTCAGCAACATTTAGAATGTTTTTCTCAAGTCTGTAGTTTGGCTATTATAATTGGCTATTATCTAGGCGTAAAGAGCAGCATAGCTCAAAAGTTTATAAGTGATATATTTAGGTTGAACTATGATTTCTTAGACTGAATAAAAGGTTAAATATGTGAATATTTCTAACTATTTTTTAGTATAAAGCAAGCCTATTTTACCTAAACATTTCAGTATATACAAGAGAAGGGTGGAAAAGACTAGGTTAAAATATCTTTCTAAGGTTTTCATATGCAGGTTGCAGTGATTTGATAGGTATTTTTTCAAATATTTTAGAATCAGATTATACTGTACATATAAACAATCTTTTTTTACTGGACATGGGGAAGAATTCATCCAAGTGGCCCTGGAGTCAAGCATGTCTGAAATATAATATATTTTGGAATTGTTCCCTGTAGCAGTCCACTGAGATTGAATATATGGTTGTGTCAGTGACTCATTTCAGTCATGGAACAATGTGCACAAAAAATGAAATGCTGACTCACTTTTTAATATAAACTCCATGTAATCACTATAGAAGAATTTTATCACTGAATTGATTCTCCCCATTCTCTCCCTTTTTTGCCTTTCTTGCATTGATAGGTACGTTATCAAGAAATGCAAGAACCAAAATTTATGTATGGCAGCCACTACTCATCACCAGGTTATGTTCTCTTTTACCTGGTCAGAGTTGGTAAGTTATATGCAGAGGTATGTCAAAGAATATCATTATGGTACTTGAGTGAATATATATATCTAACCTCTTTTGTTTTTATAGCACCAGAGCATATGCTTTGCTTACAAAATGGAAAGTTTGATCATCCTGACAGAATGTTCAACAGGTTAGTTCTAAATTTCGCAACCAGTTCAGTTAACTTTTATGTTTGCCACACTTACAATGTTGCTTTAAACTACAACTGGTTATTCTCTGTACTATTCTTATCTAGTATTGCAGAAACCTGGAAGAACTGTTTAGATGGCGCAACAGACTTCAAAGAGGTAAATTATCTTCTTGTACTTCAGTCTGTAGTAATTGGTTTTCTTTATGTTGCTGATTGAGATGCTGCAGATATGGCATCTAAAAATGAATTTCCATCTAACAGATCTAGGAAGTTACCCCAACTTTTGGGGCCTATCATACAGAAAATCCCAAGTTGTTAGCATCACTAGTTATAAGACTAAAATAATAAATGATATTGGATTTCTTCTAAAGACCTGAAGCCAGATATGATTGAAATAAATTCAATGTGACAAGCTGAAATATACTTTATTATTCACTGAGAATTTTGCCTGATAGATGCTTCATGTTTATCATATTACAATAACTAATCATGAGCCTGATGTTCCAGAATGTTATCTAAACATGTGTTAGATGTTTAAATAAAAACAGTTTGAATCAACATTTGAAGCCAAAAGATATGTTGTATAATGAAAGTTGGTAGTTAAATATCCCTTCCTATGGGTAGGTAGAACTATAGATTACATTAAGTGCTACCATGATTGAAGTGGTATAAACACAGTTGAAATAAGCTTTATAAAACTTGGGCTTTCTTTTGTAACATATAGCAACTTTTATCTATGTTGTTTTTTTTCTGCCAAAAAATCAAACATAGGCTTTATGATATCAATAATGGCATGACATCTTGAAGAGAAAAATTGAAGGATATGTCAACATCATTGCCATTTTATACATAACCGGTCATTTCCGTTGCTGGCTTTTATCCAGCAGCATAGCACTTAGTGGAGTTTCAATAATACTCATGGGATTGGGAAAGCAATCTTCGTGATATTTTATCTTCTTTCAGGCTCTGTAAAGTTGAGCTAGAGGGCACCAAAGCCATTACAGGGAGAAATGAAAATCTTTTCCATTCCTCTTTCCTATACTAAAAAGCTTGTGTTGTGTTCTGCTTAGTGTTTGTGTTTTAATGAATACATGGAACCTTTGCATTAATATGTGCAATAGACATCCACAACTGTAAACACATTCAAGAAAAGGTAGTTTTAGTGTAGATTAAGATATACTGTGGATATATGGATGGTGGCCAATATAAATCTTTGTACTATGGAATCAAGTGTCAATGGAGATTCTCAGTCATCCAGGTCATGGTTGTATCAAAGGTGCTTTTTCAAGAGGCAACAGGACTTTCTTGTTTTTCTTTGTGGAATCAAGTGTGCTAAATTCATGCACTTCAAGATAATTTATTTCACTTTAAAATATTGCCAAATAGACATTCACCTGACCAATCTGTTGCTGGCACATAAGAAAGGATATCCAGTTTGGGCTGATATTTTAAAGTAAGAAATTAAAACCCCACAATACTTGGCCACAGAGGTTTCCTGATGCCAACTATAGCTTAATAGTTTACTTGGAGTAGTCTGAATCTGATAACTTCATAGTTAATGTGAATGCTGTATCTTTGATGTTCTGACATATTGGTGACAAATGCCCACATTTAAAAATAAATGGCCAACAGTGCATTCTACCAATTCCTACTGGTCTGTCTTCTGTTAGGAGTTAGTCAGGTTTGGATTTTCTTTTTGAAAGGGTGCGGTCTGTTGTGTGATAGTGCTTTATGCTGGTTTAGAAGCATGAATAAGCACTAGTAAATGTTTTACTGTAATGCTGTTATGAATATAAATACAATTTTATTTCATTGCTAACAGTTCCCCACTTTTCTTTTATCCAGTTAATCCCCGAGTTCTATGAAAATGATTCTAGTTTCTTATTAAATAATCTGAAACTGGACTTGGGGAAGACACAAGGAGGAAAGATGGTTGACAATGTAGAACTTCCTCCATGGGCATCAGGTAAATCAAATTTTAGGTGTAACTATTATCTGGATTCTGCTCCAGACATTTGCTCTCATACATTCCATAAACTTGTGAAATAATACCCATTTTTCTCCTATTCTGGGCTTTAAAGATGATTGCTGCAAAATTCTGAATGCTGATTAATATGATTTCCTGAAGCTTCTTGTGCTGTTTTTAATTATTTTTTTAAGGGAGGCAGGAAAATGTGAATAGAGGTGTGCTGTCCACAACATGCAAGAAATTTGGATATTATTTATTTCAGATGCCAAAGATTTTCTCCAGAAGAGTCAAGATGCTTTAGAAAGCCAGTATGTGTCAGAACATCTCCATGAATGGATTGATCTTGTGTTTGGCTATAAGCAGAAGGGCAATGAAGCTGTTGCAGCTCAGAATGGTAATTTTGATATAGATATTTAAAGTTCTTAAGGGTTATTTTTGCATTTCAGCTGTATGGCATTCTCTTATACTAGGACTTCTTTGACACACTCTACCCGTTATTGAACACATAACATGTCATAATGTACCAAATTCTCTTCCATATCTATTATAAATTATAATGCTAATGAAAACAGATTCAAGCACATTTCAATGGCATGATTCTAGATATGTTTTCTCAGAAATAAATTTTATTAGATTAAGTAATACTGTAAGGTAAATGTTTGTAAGTATTGCTGATTTTTGTTGTATGAAACAGTCTTGCTTGATTATATCCACATTAAATTTAAGTTTCTCTTTTGTTGCAGTTATAGGTCATAACTGTAATCTTATATAAATATACATGGAAGTAAATTATATGAATTCTGTTTGGCTTGCTTCTGAATAGACACAAATATGTTTCCATTGTAATTAGGGTAATAAGATCCTAAAGCAGAGCGGGTTGCTTATGTACAGTATTCATTAAGAAACCAGTCAAAAAGTATTGATCACATTTGACTGCTACTTGAAGTAGCAATGGAAGTTCAGTTCTAAGACTTCTGCAATAAAACTTTTATATCATATACTTTGATTTAGTGGAGTTGGATTAAATCTGAAAAAAACCCAACTGTTGGCTCCACTGCGTTGCAGCTAGGCACTACTTGGCTTCTAAGCTGCTGTTTGCTTCCTCCACTCTTTTCATTGTCTTCGGCAGCTTCTCTACCTCTCAGATCCATAAGGCTGGACAATGATCCTACAAACATTCCTAGTTTCTAATCCTCAAATACCAGGTGGCCTCCCTGATGTGCTCAGGTTTTGATTAAAGTCAAAACCTGCTGGGTTTGTGGCTTCTGGAGTTGTCTTTTAGCACTGGACTGGTGCTCATGCTGGTGTTAGAAATTTACATAATCAGAGATCATAAAGAGAAGACTATTTGGATGTTAAGCAGTTATAGAGAATTAGAACTTTAAAAAATTATATTTCAGACATTGTGCTCTTTGTCTTGATATTGAATAGAGCTGAAATTTATTGTGTACAAATGACATAGCATCTTCTTGTGAGAGATTGCAGAATGCTTCTTGATTAAGAGTCTTGCCACAACAATTGTATTTTCAAGTAAGCAGCATACCTCTCTGCTTCCTTTTAGTATTTCATCCCTTGACCTACGAAGGAGGAGTAGATCTGAACAGGTAACTTCTATATGCTTATAATGAGAATATAGCATTCATTTCCTTCTGTTACAAACCTGGTTTTAATTACAAATTTTATACATCTCCCTTTGAGAGAATGCTATGTACGATGCTTAACCCCCACTCATCCCCAAAAAGAAAAAAAATGTATTGCCCCAATACAGTTCTTTAGCATGAATTCTGGGGTATCTTGTATGCACTCAAAGGAGACAACTGACGGTCTTTAGACAATCTTCAAGTTTGCAAAAGCACATAAGCAGCAAAGTAACCTTTAGGAGAAACCCTAAAAAGAATGGAGCAAGATGCATGTTCAGGAATAGTATGCTGAACACAAAGCATGTTCCATGTCCTGAATGCTCCAATGCCTAATTGAAGAGGAGGAACAAAAAAACGAGGTGGGCACGAAGAGGTCAAGCAATGGCATAGTCTTGAGGGCATGACTACTTGACTAGGATCACTGCATACTGCAACATTTTGGTGTGTAGCCCACTTATAATCCTATACATTTAATGGGATGTCCAATTTGGAAAGCTGCACCTAAGTAATAAAATCAGTAGCATTGGGCCTTTCTCAATGCCACATTCCTGATTTTATAAACATGCTGAGAATAGTTCAAGATGCTCATAAGTTTCTACTCCCCTCTGATTTCAAGTTTGGTGTTGAGATCCTGGTTTGTTTAAATCAAAGTTTGCCTTCTGAACAGGACAATTTTGGTGTGAACATTGAAGCTCTTTCTATCAAAATAGTTTTTAAAAGGGTGATGTTGGAAAAGGATGATTAAAGAACAGAATACATTTCAAGGTAAATGTCTCTTCAGGCCATTTTGAAGAGTTTGTGGAATCTGCCTATGAGTTGTGTTTCCATAAATTAATTGCACAATTAGGTAGTTAATATATGTAAATCTTTTTTGCTAGTTTAAGAATTATGCAATTCTGACTAGTTCAGCATTGTAAAGGTACTTAAATTGGAGTTGGAAAAACATTTCAGATTCTTATTCCATACTCTTTACTAGAAATGAAGTTGACTCTAAATTTAAAAGGATTATCTCCAAAAACGAAGAGCAGACATAAAAGAAAAAAAATAGGAAAATGACACTTTCTCAGTTTAGGGTTGCCCGTTGCTGAAAAATTTCCTCCTGCCCATATATATCCTCAGATTTTCTGGAAAATTTCCTCCCGTTATTAAATGTGTACATAGGACATATAAAAGGCAAGAGCAGAACAGAAAAGCCTATAAATGTATGTTTAGTTAAACAGTACCAAGATAATGAATTGCCTATAAAATAACCCTCATGTGTAAATACCATCCATTCAAAGATAAGATTTTTCTCTATCTTTCCAGCAGAAATAACAAAAATAAGAATAAGAGCAATAGTTATTGGTTGGAAATGGGAAGGAAAGGGAAGAAATACAACTGAGTAAGGATAAAGGAAAGACAAGAAAACTTTAAAGGAAAAGAAAGAAAAAGAAGGCCTGTTTGGTGAAAAGGGTTAAATTCACCAGACAAGCAGTTCCTTCAAAGTCACAGTGTTCACAGCTGTCCTTTCAACAACAATGTCTGCATCTCTTTGCATTTCCTACCACATAAAGTAATTATTAGGTGTGGAGAGAAAGCCCTCATTTTCCTATTATGTTTGAAATAATTTAGTGAACTTTATAGTTCCTGCCACAGAGGTAAGGAGACAAAGTTCTGTATCTTGAATCCTACCAGCTTAAACTATGAAAACTATTATTGGTAGAAACATACGGATTAACCTAGTGTAATAAATATGCCCAAAGGTGCTTTTTCCCAAAGGTAATTGGATTTTCTTGGTTTTTTTCTTGGAAAATGTTTCGCTTCTCATCCAAGAAGCTTTGTCAGTTCCAACTGACTGGTGGGGAATTCAAGGATTTATATTCTTTGCAGTCATTTGGTTGTTAGCACTCTGAGGGAAGATTGTAAACTCTCAAGAAGAAGCTTGAAGTGAAAAATTTTCAAAGAAAAAAATCCAAGAAACTTCAGTTGCCTTTTGGAAAAAGCACCTTTGGGACAACTATGACCGGGATGATTGAGAGTCTCCACAGATATATAATGAATATACTATGATGTTTTTCTTGGTACAATGCAAGATCGTTTTTTTTCTTCTTCTGAAGCATTATGGACACAAATGAAAGAGTAGCTCTGTTGACGCAAATCTTGGAATTTGGACAGACTCCAAAACAATTGTTCACAATCCCACATCCAAGAAGGATAATCCCAAAATTAAAAAGTTGGTCTCGAGCATCCAGCCATAGCCCTTCTATGACTGAATCTTCAGGTAAATTTTGTAGACTTTTAGATTCTTCTTGTTTAGCGCATTGCCTGTTTCAGTCCCTTTTTTAATCTATGTTGCTTTATCCAACAAAATCTAAAAAAATTGCTAAACAAAATTTTCAAATGATTAAGAAACAGGATATAGTGAAAAATAGTATATGATTTATTAGGAGAACATAGTTATTGATGTTCACAAACATTCAAAATGGTGTGTTCATTGTTTTTGAAAAAACCCTCAAAAATGAGAGTCAGCTATTATGGGATGCCATCTTTTAGGATATGCATGGGCAACCCAAAGTGTACTGATCTTTGTTAGTGGATGAAGTATAATTCACAAGATTGGAAAGATAAAATTAGACCTGATTTGCAGCAGTTGATTATTGGTAGGTGATGACATTTGAATTACCCTTTTACAACAGAGTCATAAGGAAGAAAGCATTTATTGAAGAGTTAGAAAAACATTAGTTTTTCTTTTTGAATTCTTTTTATATTGCACCTGCTATATAATAATATAGTTAATTGTGAGTTCCATTCATATAGTCATTAACAAAACACTAAAAGATAATTTTGAGGATCAACAGGATTGCTTGCAGTATTGTATTACTATCACTGATACTATTTTTAAACCCTTAGTAAAACTCCATACTTGGAGGGATGATATAATATAACATCTTATCTCTCTGTTTTGAGACTTTATGGGAAGGTGGGCTGCATATGCCACTCTTGACAGCTGCTTTATATCCTTTCCTGCAAACTGTTCAGCACCAGGACCCGGATAGCTCTTACAGCTAATATGCTGTATGTAGCCATCCAAATGTAAATGTCCCCGAATTCACGACCAGCTTTGAGCCCCATCGAATAACCTCTGGCTGCCCACACCTGATGATTACCTATAAGGATGAAATTGATAACTTGGTGCCTCCTGATGGACATTATAATTGATACTTTTGGGGGGGGCAGGGGGTTATTTAAGAGAGAAAAAATAGGACAGAAGGGAATGTGAAAAAGCTTGAATTGTCTGTTCCCTGAAATAAGATCCTATAGAAAATGTACATTTTTTGACTTTCATTTGATTACATTGAGTTTACGTTATTATCATATTTGTCAGTCTCTCCAGGTGAAGAATCTTTTGAGGATCTGACAGAAGAGAGCATCTTACTTTCCTGGAATAACATGGCCAGTTTAAAACTTGATGGGCAATACAAGATCCACAAAGGGTAAATTGTAGCAGCTAGATGGGCAATTGTATAAAATGAAACAATAAATATTTGAACTCATATCAGTGATCTTCAACCCTGTTACAAGAAATGAAATGCTTAGCATAGGGAAGGAAATTTCTTTTCTTTTTTTGTCTTTTTTTATTTTATTCAGAACATTAAAATAAAACTCCCAAAAAAGGGAAAAATACAAAAACAAAAATAAAGACTACATCCAAAAAAAGTGCATAAAAACCGAAACAGACATATACATAAATTGTCCTCCTTAGTTGAATACTGATAAATATATTTCAAAAGTAATAACTCCTTTCCCTTGCGAAGCAAACACAATTTATAAATTTCTATAACACTGTTTACCCAACCCACTTAGCCTGACATCAATCTACTATATGGAACCATAGTTAACACATAAAACCAACAGCTAAAATAAATTTCAATACCCTCTGTTAACAATCTATTTGTTGTATTTGACTTGCAGAAAGTCTACAACGCTTCTGGTCTACGATAAGTCACCACAATAATTGTGTTTGGCCCATCCAGGATCAAATATCCTCCACTGATTCTTAGTGATAAGGCTTTTCCTTAAGATATTAATCAGGATACTTTCTAGCAATTGGATTTTATTCCCCAGAGTCATAATTGTCTGTTGTGTGTATTTCCACAGCATTTGTTGTACAAAAAACTATCCTTTCTCAAAATTCTCTAACCAACTTGTAATTTTCAAGTTCACCTCATCTTTCAGGGCTGCTAGCAGCAAGTTATATTCCAATCCATTTAATTGTAAATCTTGTAGTGCTGTTACTTGCATCTGATTGCCATCTTTTAAAACCATTGTTACTTTATCAAGTTTTTTATCTAAATTTTCAAGCTGAACCTGTAAGCTGAAAAGTATTCTTTCAGCCCAGCTTTCCCAATAAGCTTTGTCTTGATATATTTCTTGCATTTTGACTACAATTTAATATAATCCAAAATACCTCAGTAGTTAATCTTTCACAACTGGAACTTTTATAGCCAGTCATAAAAAGCTCGTCCCAAAGACAGGAAAAATACTAACAGATAAACCTCAAAACACATTGGGAAGAGCTTTTCCAGCATAAAAAGAGATTTTTGTCAAAAATTAAAAAAAATAAGACTGTGGTTTTTTAAAAACCTTTATAGAATACAAAATCCCTGTAGTGAAAGTATGATACTAACATAAATCCTGGATAAGAAAATTAAAGTTGTTTGTAAAAAAAATAAATCAAGGTGTCAGGTTGTTCAGAGCTTAATAGCTAAAACAAGTGCTTTGAACTGAGCCATGGGGGTGAAAATATAATTTTGGTGTAATTAAATGTTGAAATTTTAATTCAGGTATCACCAGCACTAACTGGCTATCATTGGGAAGTTTATTTAACCATTTTCATTTTGAAAGCAGAGCTTCTATTGAGCTTGGAGTGGGATGAGAAATCATCCTACACTTTTAATCAATGTGATACCTGCAATTTTGAAATGTTGTAAATATTTCTTCCTTTAAGACTTTATGAGTTAAGTGCTTACTTTAGTTACCGTATTTTCCAGCGTATAAGACGACTGGGCGTATAAGACGACCCCCAACGTTTCCAGTTAAAATATAGAGTTTGAGCGAGAGAGGGGGGGGAGAGAAAACTTGATGAGTAATATGCCAAACCACATGTGTAAAGGAATAAAATAGAATACCCGTATTTTCCGGCGTATAAGATGACTGGGCGTATAAGAGGACCCCTGACTTTTGAGAAGATTTTCAGGGTTTAGAAAGTCGTCTTATACGCCGGAAAATACGGTACTTTGGAGTAAATGCATTGAATACAGATGGATTTACATCTGAATATCAAATTTAGAATTCCCGCGTGGATTAAATGTAATGAGTAAAATCCTTAGTTAGAGACTTCAGGAAACACTGGTGTGTGTTTTCAATCAGTCTAAAGTAACTAAATAAATTACATGATTTTGTTTTGAAAAGGCCAATAACTGGAATTGCCATGTGTTCTACTTCTAATCAATCTTCTATCTTTACTACATCTCAAGGTGAGTAATGCCTTTATCAGGTGCCTGCTTTCAAGTAAAGTGAAATGTTACAATGCCTTTTAAATTGGTTTACTATGGGCGTGGCGAATGTTATGGTCTGCAGAATTAAAAATCCAAAGATTCACAGACTGTCTGAACATTTTAATATATATATATTAGTAAATGCACGTATGAACAGAAAGGAAGGAAGCCGTTCCATAGTTCTGTGGAAGTGCCAAAAAAAAATCACATGGTGTAGAAGTTAACTTCCTTAAATAAGCAGAAGTGTGGACAAATTCCTGTTAAAATATTAAAAGTTAGGGGAGCATAGTACTTTCCCTAGGTGAAAAATATAGTAACAGAAGTGGCTTTATATAAGAACAAGGTAGAGATTTGCATGCTTGCTACAAACACCAGGTTTTGCAAAAGTACAGACAATTTGATTTAATTGCATCTGTAGAACAACTTATATTCCTTCCATGTTCAGTGAAAATAAATCTACAAAGAAGTTTAAGTTCACCCTGTACAAGCTCATTCAAAGACAGTAATGTTTTACCTTTTAATATATATTTACATAGTAATATAAAAAATATTGCCTTCTTATTGCTTAACAAATGCACTTATTACTTATGCATCAATATACAGGACTGCACAAACACCATTTTTTTTTGCCAATTGAAAGTCTGTATCCCGACTAGGTTGATTTTTCAAACTGAAAGGTGAAGAATGCCTTTAAATGAGCACAGTTCTTATTATTTTTCTCTCATCATTTACATTAGATTCAACTTTGAAGATGTTTTCTGCAGATTCAAAAATGCTTCAAAGGAGTATGTCTTTCTCAAACATGGTCAGTCCTTCCAAGCCTTTATTGTAGCCTTTTTAGATGTGTACACAAAAATTGGTTGGGACTATAATTCAGAAAACAGCTGAAATCTATGTAGGCTGAATTAGAGGCTGCCTGATTTACTTGCAAACTGGAACTTGAAGTGGGTTTCAAAATATACAAAGCTTCTTGATGCCCAGTGCCAATCTTAAGCCTTTGAATCTGGCCAGCCAGGATAATATTCCTTTCAAATCCAAGCCAAGAAACTGATATAAGCTAGGGCATACAATCTCCATTAGGAACACATAGTTAAAGGCCTGATGTAGAGATGACATCCTCTTTGCCAAGTGGTGATATTTCAACCTCCATTCATAGAAAGGTTTGGTGGTTTCACAGGATCCGAAGCGTTGGAAGGGACCTTTGAGATTATCTAATGTAATCCTCTGCTGAGTGGAGAAACCATTACTGTAAGCATCCCCAACAGTGGCCATTCAGCCTCTGTTTAAGTGATTGGATATTGAATGATAGTCAGATAGTCAGAAACATTATGTTCTATTGTTGTACATTACTTCATATTATGGAATGTTTCCTGATGTCCATCTACTTCTAATTTAAATCCATTGTTTCTTCTGGCTTCTGGAACAAGGCTGTCCCATCTTCTATAAGGCAGTCATTCAGATACTTGGGGGTGGGGGTGGATAATGTAACTATACAGTCTTCTTTTCTTCAGATCAAGTACATTCACCCCCTACAATAGTTCCCAGAAGTTTCTTCTCAGACCCTTTTTCATTATCGCTGTTTTCTTGATAGATTCCAGTTTGTCAATATCTTTCTTAAAACACGGTGGCCAGAAATGGAAGCAATATTTTAAATATGGTGTGACTATCTCAAGAATGATTAATTTTCTTGATTTTTACACTATATTTCTGCTATTGCATTTTAAGAGTGAATTTGCTTTTTTTTAAGTTTAGGTTAGGTGATCTTGTTTGAACTTATATTTAATGATTTTTTTACATAAACAAAGAGTAATGCATTAATAATTCTCTAGTGGGAATGTTTTGGTTTATATGGCTCCCTTTTTTCTTTTAGCTACATTTGAAGATTTAGATACACCAAAATAATGTTCATATGTTTAATTACTTCAAAAGAATAGCTTTTGAATCCATAAAATATAAAATATGTTGATTCAAAATATATTAATATTTTAATATATAATATATAATTTAATAATATGAAGCAACATTTTTCTTGTTGATTTTGTTACAGGCTTTGTCATCTTGTTTAATCTTACCAGGGAATAGCACCGTTGTATGTTCTTCATGGGACAATAATATGTATGTGATTTTACACATTCCTAAATGTACATCACTAGTTCATGATTCCTTTTATTGGGACCAGTTTTTCCATGAGCTGAGTTCAAGTGAATTTAAGGAGGCAAAAAAGATTGTGCATGGACATGAGAAATAGAATAGAATTCTTTATTGGCCAAGTGTGATTTGATGTAATTTGATATAATGTGTTGCACAACGAGTTACCCCAGTGACCAGATCCGGCCAGGTTTTCCTGACAGGAATAGTTATTTCTACCATGGCTAAATCTTTGAATGAAGCAGCTGTTAGCAGCTGATAAATGGCAGCAGGTTGTTAAGGAGAGATTTTTATGTTACACAGTCTCCTTACAACAGCCTTTGGGAACAACAGAGATTAACAAAAGATTCAATAACCAATTGGTGCAGTTTTGTTTTTTATCTCAGAGAGCAAAATAAGTTCTACTATCTACTGCTGTTAATTGCTGACATTGCAATATTTGCCTTATTTAGAGGATTTTCCACTGAAACTAATCAACAGGACAATCCCAAATATAAATGCTGTTTAAAATACTTTAAAAATAGGAAAATGAGAAGAACTACATTTTGGCTTACTTTTGTATGTGCATGTACTGTTTTAAATAAAATTGCCTCCAAAGTATTTATAAATCCCTTTCTTTCTTTCTTTTTAATTTCTAAAAGCTATTTCTACTCAGTAGCCTTTGGAAGGCAACAGGACATCTTAATAGGCCATCATGATGCCGTCAGCAAGATCTGTTGGCATAATAATCGTTTGTATTCTGCATCTTGGGATTCAACAGTAAAAGTAGGTATGATTGTGATGGAAGACATTTTGCAGGTCATTATTTCCTACCAAGTACCCTCTAGATCAGGGGTGTCAAACTGCCAGTCCACGGGCCGGTTGTATCATGCGGAGGCCACACCCACCCAGCTCCAACAATGCGAAAAAAGTCAATATATTATGACCCGTCACGTGACGCAGTGAGTTTGACACCCGTGCTCTAGATACAATATAAGTTGACTACAATTTTTAGGATTTAATTCATGCTGATTACAATTTTCAGGATTTAACTCATGCTGACTAAAATTTTGGATTGTTGCAGTCCATTGCATCTGGAGAGCAGCTAATTTTAGAAATATCATACATCTGTAACAAAAACTTTGTAATTGGATAACTGAGACTATTCAAAATCTGTCCCTTTTGCAACATTAGGTTTCTATTACAGTGCCAAAACTTTCTATCCATAAATTGGGTAATAGCAGCTAGTTTGACTCATGGACTGTGTCTGTTTGAGATACCTTAGTAATGATTATTTTATAAAACTACCCCATAAAAACTATTTAATCATCTCTAGTTGATTGTGCTTCCTGTGGTATTTATGATAGGTTAGGCGGATTATAGCCTCATGGATGATCCATTATTTCCTGTACTACTGATAGATCTCTGCTCGGAAAAGTAGCATAAGAACAATCCATCAGATAAATTGATTGACAAAAAGCTCTTCATAGTAGAATATTAACAGTTGCAAACAGCTACAGAGATGGCTAAGAGATCTAAGGTGGCTTAAATACATAGGCTTTGAATTGTTAAATTTGTGTAGAGCATAATATACATTTATAATATAAATGTATGATATTATAAATATATAATAATATAGCAAACCATATGGAACAAAACATATGACTTCCAGGGAGCTATCTTATATCTAACATGTATAATTTTATTGAAAAATATAAACACAATGTTAATATGAAAATAGAAAAAAGAGAAAAAAGTAAAAAAGGTAAGAAAAAACTAATTGTGCAAAAAGAAAAAGAGTAGTAGATAAAAAGAATAGAAGGAAATAAAGATATAAAGAAATGGCTTCCAATCTTTTTTTCATCTTTTGGTTATAAGCACAATTATAAATTGAGCTGTCTGTCTAAAATTATAAAGTTACTTTCGTCCTGCTATTATCCATTCTATCGAATCATCAAAACTATAAATTGTAAATTCAAAAAGTCCATAAAGTCACCAATAAATGTAGATTTTTTTTTCTTATAATTAAATAAGTCAGTTTGGCCTGCTCAGCAGGTTCTGAATATCTTCACTGATCATCTGTTGTAGGTATTGTCAAATCTTTCTATCTTTATGCATGCAATAATCTTACTTCTATATAAAAAAAAGTTACATGGTTTTTTCCCCAATTCCTTATATCTTTTATGAATGGCATAATGGGTGAAACAATGCTTATATATTTCTAGTCACTATGTATCTTATGTCCCAGGTGTGGCACTGTAATCCAACAGAATTATTAAACACTAAGAAACATTTTGAATTGCTTGCTGAATTGGAACATGATGTTAGTGTAAGTATGAAGATACATAACTCTTTTCAGATTGATTGCCTCTGAATCTCGCATCCGAGGATCAAAAATTTGATCAATAAATGTGATTACTTTTTTAAATGGTTTAAGTAAATACGCTCTTATGATTGCTTACTTGCTTATTACGGTACTTATAGATTTAATTTTAAGTTTAAAATGTTAAAAAATTCAATTCATTGGCAACTTTCATATATCTAAACAACATTTTGGTTGGGACAGATTGTTGTATGCAAGATTCTGTTTAAAATATGCAAATATATTCTAGGAGGTCTGAATTGGAAATATAGTGTACATTTTATACAATTAGTGTAATATGAAAAAGATTATACAGATCTTTTGTTTCTTTTCTCTTGTAAGGTTCTTTTCTCAACCTTATTTAGTGAAACTTGTGTATGTAGTACTTTATAAACAATAAAGTTCAAATGCCATCTAAAAAATTCTAACTATAGAATAATATGAATATTCTTCCTTCCGTCCACGGTAGGCCATCTTTTGGGAATGGATTTGCCTAGTAAAACATAGATTTTATTTAAAAAATAAAATTGTTGTTACAGTGGTTAATTAGCCAGAATACATAGATATTTAAAGATAATTTCACAAAATATAGAATTTGAAGAGATCAGAATTTTGGAAATGTCTCATCTTAGTAAAATATAAGCAAATGGATAAATTACTGAAAGATAAATATGTATTGGTTTGAGAATATATTGAATCTTTCATCACTATTACCATAAAGAGCCATAGAAACTTTATGTTTAATTTGAATTCTTTTTTGGTTTAATCTGGAATTCTATGTTAAGTGGAAAATTGGACTCGAGGGACTCAATGGCCATGAAAAATATTATTCAAGAATTTACCTGATGGATCTTGCTTTCTTACATCTGGTTCTTTTTGTATACTATACCTAATCAGAATTCTAATTGGGATATTTTCCTTGCAAATTATATGAAAGAAGTGCTTTGGGTATTTTGTAAACCTTTTGACTCTAAAAAGTGCTTACTGTATTTTTTCTGGCTTCTGCACAAGGGCAATTGCTTTAAGAAAGCTCTTGATTAAAATTAATGTGACTATTACTTACATGCAATCTTCCTTTCTCAGGCTCAGGCAGAAGCTGGAAATAATAGGGACTACTTTCATATGTAGCAAATATGTGTGTCCTCACTTTTTAGAAGCAGTCTGAAATATTTTTCCCAAATGTGTAAATCATGCATAGCCATAGTCCTAATGCCATCAAACATCTCACTTGCACTGGAAGAATTATTTGTTTTGTAAAATTTGGCATATATCTTGAAAACTTTTGTTTTGAACAGTGAATGTTGAGTGAAAGAAAATGACAATAATCTGTTGTTTTCCTCCTATTCTTTCAAAACATTTGCAATCCTCCAGTGCAGATTTCAGAGATTCAAGGATATCTACAGCATATAATAATAATAAAAAGTTAAGATAGCGGCCACAATGATGCAGGCAAATCTCTGCCTATTTTTACATATGACAGACATAAAAAATAAGAGTTTTGATTTTACCAACATAGCCATCATCTTGATTTTTTGACCATTCTGAGGCTATCTCTGCAGATGGCAAATCCCATCCTTCTGGTGCTCATTTTCCCTGTGAAAGTAATCCTTCATTGAAATATCCCCCGTTATGAAAAAAGTATGCATATAATTTTAAACATTCAAGTGTTTCAAGCTTAAAGATTCAGTATCCTAGAAAATGTGTAGATACTTACTTACCATTGTATCTATTATTAATAACATAAAAATAAATAACATTGACATAATTACTTAGGTAACAACTATCACCTTGAATCCTGCATATACTCTGCTAGCATCAGGAACAAAAGATGGAATCATTAGTATCTGGGATGTTCCTGCTGCTTCTATACTGCATCGCCTTCCGTGCCACTCAGGAACTGTTTTGGATGTTGCTTTCAGTCCTGGTATGGGTAATTCAAATGTTCTTCTTAAATACCCATTCTGTCAAGGAAAACATGCACCCTAGTAGATAAACAAAGCTATTATCTAATTCTGGATTGGAAACATACAATTCCAATACAATACTTGTTTGTGTTGCTGAGGAAACAAGGACCATCACAGGTAGTCCTTGACTTTGAACCATTCGTTTAATGATCATTTGAAGTTACAACAGCACTGAAAAAAGAGACTTATGGCTGGTCACTTACAAATGTTGCATCATCCCCATGGTCACATGGCAACTGGCATTTATGATGGTCGCAATGTCCCTGGGTCATGAGGCCATCTTCTGCGACTATCTAACAAAGTCAACAGGGAAGACAGATTCACTTAATGCCTGGGTTACAAACTTAACAATTACAGTGATTCATTTAACAGCAGTGGCAGGAAAGGTCATAAAAATGGAGCAAAACTGCCTTAACAATTGTCTTACTTAGCAACGGAAAGTTTGGGCTCAGTTGTGGTTATAAGTTGAGGACTACCTGTATATCCAATTAGTTTATTCTTCAGTAAATGGATTACAGATTGAGGCTCTCAGTAAGTAGCCCTCCCCAATCATCTCATTTTGATCTGGGCTTTATAATCATAAAACACAATAGCAGCTGTAACTAAGTTTCAGTCACCATTGCTAGCTTGCCTTCCATTGCATTTCTATGTTAGTAATTTGTAGCATATTAGTTGTTTCACAGAAGAAAGACATCTACTTATAGCAGGTGTTTTTCCTTGCATGCATGCCTGCAGTCAAAATGGTGACTGTAATTTGGAGGGCATCTTTCTTTTATCAACTAGCTAATTTTCCTGAAACTGAACTATGATATCAGGTTTTGAGGCTTATAGGTGTTTTGTTCTCTGCACAGTCAAGTATGCTATATATCTAATAGCTAAAATAATTATATCATTGTATCTGTGTGAGGAATTACAGATTGTGAGTTGAAGGTCTCACTGAATTTTATTTGGGTAAATCATGTATGGGATTGAAGCACTATGTTCTGTAATGAAGACAAGGTAATTAACTTCAAATACTTGAACTAAATACTATTCTTGTAATATAGATGGCCGGCACCTATTAAGCACAGGAGAAGATGCCTATTTTAAAGTAACAGATGTGCAAACTGGAATGATTATCTCTTCTATAGTTTTGGAGCAGACTCAAAGGTAATCTCTTTTGCCAATTTTAATTTTTTTTAAAAAAATTTTTTGTTAAAACTCTATCCTGTATATGAAACAGATTAGTTTTGAAAATGTTTCATATATATTGTCTGAACATGGGACCCATAAGATTCATCTCATAAGATTACCTGGGGGGGGGGTATAGATGAATTTTGCGATCTGGGCTTGTTCCTCTAAAGTTAGCACAAAGTTTAATGTTTGAGAAATATGAAGATGCAAAACATCTAAATTACCTCCTTAGCTTGGGTACATTTGATTATAGTCATGGCTTTAATTTCCCAAATTAACACCAAAATACAAATACATTTCCTTTTCTTACAGTCTGAAACCACACTTTCTTAGCAATAAATGCCTGTGTTTATTAAACCCTGGAAAGTGTAGGTGTTGGCGACAGTATAGTTATACAACATCAAATGATAACCAATTTTGGTTTGATAAACTTATTTTTGCAGATGTTTCAAGTGGGATGGACACATAGTTTTATCAGGAAGTCAGTCAGGAGAATTGTTTGTTTGGGATATACTTGAAGGAAAAACAGTAGGAAAAATTCCGGGACATGCAGGTATGTTTGAATATATTTTTAAAATGTTTCTTGGCGACATTATCTGAAGTCCTTAAATATTTGATAAAGTGCATGCTCACTTTATAGCTTTTTCTTGCTTCTTAAACTATTGTATTAAATTATTGATCTTGATATCAAGAAGTAAGAATCCTAAGAACTTGTATACTGTAGAAGGAAGTCAGAGTATTGCTGTTAAGGGTCCTATTAAACCATTCAATGGAAAATCAAAATAATATTGGCTCATAAGGTTCATGACCTTTGTTATATGTATGCTAAAGCCTAGAATATTAAGAAATAAGCAAAACATTTTTGAAGCTACTAAAGCCTAGAATATTAAGAAATAAGCAAAACATTTTTGAAGCTACTTAACCTGTGATTGTAAACAATTCCAACCAAGAAAAAAGTAGAGACAACAGAATCTGACTGCCCAAAAAGTTTAATGAAGTTTTAAGGATGGATATAGGAGGGGCAAAAAAGGTATCAGTTTGACTTGAGTTGATTTATAGGCTTCCTTATGAATTGATTTATAGGCTTCTCTTTATGGCTCTGGGCAGCCTTTAGTCTGAGCATTTTCAGACAATTTTAAGCAAACCAGGATCTTCAGTGTAGAGCAGGGGTCTTCAAACTTGACCCTTTTCTGACTTGTGGACTTCAACTCCCAGAATTCCTCAGCCAGCATGCTTGGCTGAGGAATTCTGGGAGTTGAAGTCCACAAGTCTAAAAGGGCCAAGTTTGAAGATCCCCAGTGTAGAGGCTACATTACAAGGAAATAACACTGTTGCCTTCATCCTACCAACTAGGAAGGAATGTAAAATATTACATTCACAATCCCTATAGCAGGGTACTTTTTTAAAAACATTCTCTTGGTTATTGGTGAATGTACTTTCCATAGTTTGGAGATATTTTTATAATTCAAACTAATCAAAAAGTATCAGAAAAAATGTTATTTTGTCTTGGCTTTGAGGGGCCCTTGGTGCTCTCTGAGCTTGGTTGTTTTCTTGCAGATATTTCATTAACCAAACTAGGTAACATCATCAGTGATAGAAGGAGTGAAGTTTGCTCTCAGTTTATATTCTAGTGTCTTGCCCTGTCAGTGTTGGTGGGGGTGGTCTTGGAGCTTCTTTGGTTGGGCTGCTTACTGTTAGCTTGGCAGTCTTATGATTGCGGTATTATTTACTTCTTGATTGTTGGTCTGATGTTAACTTTGCAGTTAATATATCCTCATCTGAGTGCTGATTGCTGATGGGGAGATGGCTCGTTGATTGTCTCTTTTGCATAGTACATAGAATAGATAATGTTTATGTCTATGTATCCATTGATGGCTAATTTGTTAGAGTGCCAAGCTTCTAGCATTTTTTGACTTGGCTTGGTCTAGGATCTAGATAAAACTATGGTTAAGTCTGTCCATATGTTATGAAATTAAAGAGTTTTCAACATGTCTTCTGATTACTAGTTGATGTTCATGAATGCATTCTGCCGGTCTTTTCCTGTTTGTCCTACGTAGTGGCTGTTGTGGTCATTACACTCTATGTTGTAGATGACAGCAAACCCCACTCCTTACTAGAAGTGATGATGTTATCTAGTTTGGGTAATGAAACATCTGCAAAAAAAAAACACAACCAAGCTCAGAGAGCACTAAGGACCCCTCATTTCAACCCTGAACTTCAAACAGTTACTAACAGTTTTTAAAGTACCAGTCCCAAATCAGATGCGTGGAAAGAATAACCTGCCTTGCCAATAGGGATGCATGATATTCCTTTTGACTGTTTCCTGTTCATTAATCAACAGTTTATAGGACAACAGTTTCATGTCCCACCGTTTTTAGGTTAGCTTGGGAGCTTTTGGTATATAATTCCTGTCATAATTAAATATGACAAATTTTATAACTTGCTTCTCAAAATGTAGATCTCATAGGCTGTGAGCTAACATATTTTGTAGCTGGAATAAAATTATGAATTGTAGTTAGCAGTCTGAGGAAGGTGGTTGCAAATGGTCAATCTGAATGACTTGCATATGTGTCCTTAGGTGCTGTGACGTGTATGTGGATGAATGACCAGTGCAGCAGTATAATTACTGGAGGAGAAGACAGACGAATCGTGTTCTGGAAGCAACAATATTAAGTGCTTTTTCTCTGATATCTCAATCCTTAATATTTTAAACCAGAATTTTAAAAGGACCTTGCCTAAATGTAAAAATGCTTTCTATGGTTCAGACAGAACTTCTGGTCTCCTTCCCCCCCCCCCCCCCCCCCCCCCC
>NW_015386456.1:667066-711946 GCF_001527695.2 Protobothrops mucrosquamatus | reverse complement strand
TTGGCCTAGGGGGGGATTTTATAGGGATTTTAAAGGGATTTTATAATTTTTCTAATACAGGTTAATTAATATATATTTTAATTTGGCTTTTAAATATTTATTGTATAGCTCTGTTTTTATTTACCTGTAAGCCGCCCTGAGTCCCTCGGGAGAAGGGCGGGGTATAAATTAAAGTAATAAATAATAAATAAATAAATAAATAATAAATATTTAACAATGTTAAATGACAGTCATTATCATTCTACCTTCAGTTAAGTCAAGTGCTGCAGTTTAATCTCTCAGAAATTTATCAACTATGGTTTACTGGCCAGACCAAAACATGAATCCTTTTTCACCCTCCTCTGCAAACCAATGTATAACGTGCTGGCATACTCACTGCTGAGTCCCATTCAAATGCTGATCTCTCTATATACTATAGTGCTTAAAATTACAATATACTGTTTCAATGAATCTCTTAAACTTTTCGCGTCTGCTTGGAGTAGTAGTGGTTAAATACTGTTCATTTGCCATAACATTGTTTAATGTTATTATCTAGTTCTCTTAAACCTCATCTTCTAAGGCAGGGATGTCAAACTCTCAACATCATGTGACGTGTCGCGACGTATTGTGACATTTTTCCATTGCCGGCAATGGGGTGGGCGCGGTTTCGCCATGACACATACAGCCTACAGGCCAGCAGTTTGACACCCCTCTTCTAAGGTGATCAGTTTAATAGAAAAACATGTTATTAAATTGACAATGCAAGTCATAATTCCCAATGATTTATTTTCATTAGTATGTGCTAATAAATCATTTACTTTTCAGAGGTAATTCTATTAATGCAGATATGATTGCTAAGCAATTAAGGATTATATCTACTTCCTTGTATTACACCTGTGATAGAATTCACATATTATATGCCATTATTTGTAACTTTTTTCTTCTATTTGCCAGGTTGAGCTTATCTTCTAGCATTAAAGCTTGACATCCAACTGATAGAATTTCATCAGTAAATTGCTGATGATTTCTTATATAATTACTGTATCAAAGGTTATCTGCTAGAGAAAATTAAAAACCCTAGTGAGTATGCTGTTAAAATGTTAGTCATCTCCAATATTAATTTTATTTGATATTAGTAAAATTGGTTCATGTAATAAAAGAAATACTATAGCCTACACTGAATTTTACTATTTCAAGAGCCCATAAAGCACACCATTGAGGTAAAATGTTTAACACTTTCACTGCTTCCTTTATGCTGGATTATACTGCTAATAGTCAGGAAGGATTTAGAGATTCATCAATGCAAAATACTACCCATTTAGAAAGTGAATATATTTGCAACTTTATTTCAGTTTTAAGATTAAGGCAACACAATATAAGCATATTAGAACGATTTTATAAGACAGCAAGATGACAAACATTATTTTAAAATAGTTATGGAATGATAAATACAAGCTATGCTCAGTTTAACCAGCATGCTTTCTGTAAACAAGATTACTAAAATCAGTTAACACTAAGTTATATTCTCACTGATAGATGCAGTACAAAACTGAATCTGAAAAAGTACGAAGAGCAACAGTATGTCTGGATCAAAGAAAGCAAATACTAGACGCTTTCACAAACATTAGTTTTCTTCCATTTTTAATGACAGAAATTTTCCTGACCTACATAGTACAACCCTATGAAAGAAGCATATGTTTTGTCAAAGTAGTATGATGAATACAAAATGGAAAATTTGAGCAAGGTTTTATGTTGAAATGTGTCATTCCCAGCCATAATGTTATATAAATGCTCAATGCAACATTTTATGTCAAAGAAAGGCTCATGTGCAGAATGTAAATATTGCAGAGATGTAGTAGCCCAGGTTTATCAGTGTCTCAATTACAAATGCATCCAAAATAAATTTTAGACTTCAGGAATAGTATGATCCATCAAGCTTTTCATAATACTTGAAGCCATCCTAGAAAAAAAAGTTCACAATGTATTAGCTCATAACGGAATATGCAAGTCATTCAAAATTTGCAGTATTACAAAAAGAATAGAGCAAAATATTTGCATTATCCATAAATGAGTTAGTATTAGCAGGTTTGTATAGAAAGACTGGCAGAGCCATGAGGAGGAATAAAAAGAGGGATCAGTTTAGAGTTCCTCTGCAGCCATATACCAAATGGTTGACACTTATCTAATACTAATCAGATGCTGACTACTAATTGAAAATATTCCTATGCATAGACTTTTAGCAATAAATCAGTTAATTTTGAACCCATGCACATGGACCTGGTTTTTCACATCTGAGCTATGATGTTATTCTATGAGCAAATATATGCAAAGAATTATAACTTTCATTAATATATGGAATCCTTGGTGCTCTCTGGGTTTGGTTGCTATCAAGCAGAAAAAATACCCTAAATCAAGGAACGACAGAAGAGAAAAACCACAACCCCTCAAAACTGGCAGATTGTATATAAGCAGGTAGCAAACACCACATTCACTTATATTGATTGTTATCTAGTAGAGGAATGAAACATCTGCAAGCAAACAACCAAACTCAGCACTAAGGACTCACAATTAAACCCTGAACTAAATATATTTTCTTATATTAATATGTTTACTCTTAAAAAGAAACTTCAAGAATTAAAAGTGTTAAGTTTTCAATTATTTCAGCAATAAAGTTTAGATGCTTTCCAACTTAACTGAGGATAAAGTTGCTGGAATAAGGTACAGATAATCCTCACAGTGACCCTAATTGGGAAGGCAATTATCTCTAAGCGAAGCAATCATTAAGTGAGAAATCATGTCACCACAACTGAGCTTTCTGGCTAGAAATAGACTAACTACTGTTTCATATCTACAGTTTCTGTTTGCCCCCTAACTATTCCCCCATTCTTTGGAATGTTCAAGTGCCTGCTTACTGTCTACTAAAAAAGCTTCCTTTCTTGAAGTCCATTCATCAAGGGGAGAAAAAAGAAAAGTAAAATTCGGGCATAGGACAAAATGTGCCAATAGTAATGGCGATCACATTTCTGAGGGACTGTTCCAATGGTCATAAATTGGTCAGAATTATTTTTTCAGCACTGTCATAACTTTGATCCATGAAGAAATGGTTAGTAAGAGAAGACTACCTGCATTTTATCTTCACTGTAAGTTCAATGCATTATTATCCATCCTTTCAAAAGATAAGAGCCCATACCACACATATTAAAAAATACTCATACCTTTTTATTATGTGTTCAAAGATCTGGGAAGGCATGATAGTAATGGTCACTACATTTCCAGCTGTTGATAATATGTCCGCAATTTGAGAATCCTGGTAAACAAAGTATAAAAGTCATAAATTCTTATAAGGTTTGAAGTTGTTTAGATAACCACAATGGTTTTAACTTTGTTTTAGTCGAACTAGTTCAAGGGTGAATAAAATAGTTTATTTAATAGTTTAAATTAAAAGTACACTCACAGGCAAAAGATAGTTTCAGATTATGTAAGAGATGACTGCTATCATTACATGCTACTAGATCTTTAAAGCAAGCAAACTAACAGCAATAAAGTCATGCACACAACTACAATTCTGCAGATGAATATGTGAACATATATTCTTTTTTTTTATCAGCAAGAGGAACCAGCAGCTCTTTAGAAGAAAATACCAATTGAGCAACCAGAATGGACTGCTGAAACTACATGGAAGTACTTCCAGAAAAAAGTAAAGACAGAAGAAGCTGACTAAAAAAAGGCTGTAATCAGTAGTACTAATCTTTACTAAAGGCAGAAACCTGCATCACTATATAGAACATATAGTGGCTGCTATTGCTTTCTTGTTTTAAAATAGGAAACCATATACAGTGGTACCTCGGTACTTGTGCTTAATTGGTTCTTTACCATAAGGAGTAATGTAATTAAATTTATGCATCCCCAAACCAAAGGCAATGCACATTTTAAGGCAATGTCAAAAGATAGGATTGTATATCATTACATGATAAATAAAATTAATAAAATTTATTAAAATTAATAAACATTTCGATTAAATTAAATAAAATCTCCACTTCACCTGTACTGATGAGAAAAACAATGTGCAATGTATCATTTTGTGCAAAAATACACAAAATGACCACAGAAGCTAAAAAAAGATTGCAAGGGGATGTGCACAGGGCAAGAGATACTGTGTGACTAATCCATGAACGTTTGTTTCAGCTGGAAAGGGTAGCAAATCATGAGGCAACTGATACCAATAAGGTATAGCTTGCATGTGGAATACCAAACAAATGAGTACCAGGACAATTTTTTTTCGTCAAAATATGTCAAGGACCAAATTTGATGAGTTTCAAAGCAGTCAAATGCCAAGGTACAACTGTATATTACTGATATGCTTAGAAATGAGGTTCTTTGGCAATTTAATTGATTAGAGTACCATATATTTACAAAAAACGTATCATCTACCTTCAGGCCAATTACATTCTGTCCATTAATTTCACAAATGTTGTGTTCAGTAAGAAGTCCATTTCTTGCAGCAGAACTATCCTTTACTATTGAAGTTATTTTTCCATTTTTGAAAATAAAGCCAACATGTCCTGTGCTGTCCTTGTGCGTGGTAATAGTCCGTTCAAAAGGCCTAGAAGAAAAATGTTTGTACTTCAATACTATAAAATTTACCGATGTATTACTGAACCACTGTCCACAATAAAATTAACCCCAAATTTATTGGCTGTGCAGAAGCTTATTAAGATAACAATATAGATTGCACAGATCTTACTAATATATTAATATAATTAAGGTGATATACAATGATCCTGCAAGTTTACCTGTCTCGGATAATCATGGAAATTCTTCCCCCAGGAGCTTGCTTCAGAATTTTATGAGCTTTATCAGAAGTCCATCCAGCACAATTTTCACCATTGATTTGGAGAACCTGGTCTCCAAATCGCAGGCCAGCCAGTGAGGCCGGGGAGTTTGCCTGAACCAGCTGAGCAAATACACCCTAAAACAATAATGTTTGCAAGTTTAGGTGCATGCGGATATAATTCCCGTATACATTAAAAGCAGAGGAGAAATATATGAACAAATCTATCATTTTTCTAAATAAGCAAGTCTCAACATTTTATTAACATTACTATATTACAAAGATTACATCCTTCGGTCCCTAAATTTAATTTTAAAAATGCATATTTAAATTTAATAAAATTTATTAAGCTAATATTAGTTCTCTGATTACTCTATTAATTTTATTACTCATGAAAATGTTTAATTTTTAAAAAGTTAGGAATTTCTTTCTGACTCATAAACCTTTTTCATTTTTTAAAATATTTGTTGCTGCCCAACTCACATATATTGAAAGTCATATAGCAGACTAAGGGCTGAAAGATAAACTATAAAGTTATGTAACAATTTGTCTATTTTGAATTCTAGCATGAAAACATTATACATACATTGTCCACTGACTTAAGACGAAGACCAATTTTTCCATCCTGATCTTTACACAAGATCAGTTCACGGATCCCTTGTTTAATTTCTGCTCGACGAATTCCAACATCATTTCCAGTTACTGGAGCTACCATGTAATCTGATGCAGGTCTTGCAACAAGCTATGGAGTACAAAACCAATCCCCCCCAAAATAAATTAAAAATCATCACAAATCCTATTATCAGATATAGATCTTTGATGTAAATGTGTCAGACCTATGTGTGGTGTTATAGTAATATTTTTAGCATCTATAAAATCACAATTATGACAAAGATTCAAGTAAATTCAAGCTGAGCAAATACATCCACTGTTTTAACATAGCACATGTAAGTTTTTTTGTTATGACTTTTTCAATTATAGGGGAGGGAATACACAATAAAGTATCCCATCTTTATTTCCCTTTTTTCGTGAGTAATTCAATCCCTCAAAATCAGGAAAGCCCAAAGGAATCCCTATTCTCGGTTATGACACTTACCCCCTGTGAATTTGCTGCAGGAACCATTGCCAGGTTTCTCTGAATTTCCTCATCATTCAAACTTATACCCATATACTGGGAAAGTTCAGGATACAATTTAGGGTATAAATCTAAAACAAGTAAAAAAAAAGTTACTATAATCTTGCTACAATGGTAGTTCTGTCCCCTCAGTTATACCCTTGGCAAAATCAACAGCATGCCTCATATTTCACCAATCTTATCCTTTGGAATTTTAAAAAACTTAACACACTAGTTGGAGGTACTAAATTCACTTACCTGAAGCTTACTTTGATACCTCAGCAACACTACATTGTCTTACAATGATTCTACACTACAGAAAATGGTTTTCTGTTTAAAAATAAGACAACAGGTCACAAAATGTATACTGCACTCCTTTGTGTTCAAAATTCCAAACTGATTATATAAGCATTTCAAGAAGTTTGATTTATTTTTATAACAAATGTGTGTATATAAATTGATACTATCATTCTCAGAAAAAATAAAAAACAATGTATTTCAAGTACACATTATAAAATATAGAACATCACTGAGCTTTTTTCTTCAAATTAAAACCTGCAAAATTCATTCATTTTGAGATAAGGCAGAATTTATCCATAGACAGGATTTCAAAGGCTAGAAAATAAATATATGCTTGGATTATGAAAGTAAGATCATATTAAGAGCAAAACATGTAACAATCAATTAAAAGTCCTTCTACAATCAATGAAATTTATATAAAGTATCAAGCATTTTTCAAATCTTATAGCAACTTACTTCCATCTTGTAAGATCGGTGCTGAAGCTTCAGATAGAATTGCTGGGTTAGCTGGGTTTGAGGCAAAGGATGTCTGAGCCTATACAGAAATAGGATTTTAAAATGTAAGGATTAAACTACATAAAAATATAGAACATTTTAGAGTCAGCTCTTGATAACTTGTTAGCAACTGTTCAAAGTTACAATGGCACTGAGCATAAGGTACTTATGATTGGTCTTCAAAGTCTGGTCATCCCAGCACCCCCATGATCACATGATCACAATCTGGACACTTGACACTCAGCTTACACTTACAATGGTTGCAGAATCCTGCGGTCACATAGTCACCATTTGTGATCTCCCTGCTAGTGTCCCACAAGCAAAGTCAATGGGGAAGCCAGTAGGGAAGATTACAAGTTGGTCCTGTTAAGTTGCTTCCACAGCTTTTTCCCCCTAGGATCCTGGTTTATTGGAGTACAAGATTCTGGGAATCTTATTGTAGTGTACTTATGAACTGTACTGTAGTAGTTAGAATACAGTATTGCTGGCTAACTCTGCCCACAGCCAGGAGTTCGATCCTGACCGGCTCAAGGTTGACTCAATCTTCCATCCTTCTGAGGTCAGTAAAATGAGGACCCAGATGGTTAGGGGCAATATGCTGGCATTTGCAAACTGCTCAGAGAGTGCTGTAAATCACTATGGACCAGTATAAAGATCTAAGTGCTATTGCTAGTGTGTGCATAATTATAACACTCCCTGCCTAGACTATATTTATGTCCAGCAATGCTTGCATGGCAACCACTGGCACATCTTCCCTCACCTGGAAGCAGCCACCTGCGACTACTGACACAGCATCCTCACTTGGCAGCAACTACTGATGGGCACAGATGCACTTTCCCATTTCCAGTAGCTGCCAACCCAAGCCCTGTTATCTTCATGTAGCTCTGTGGCAGATACTGATGCATCTTTCCCAAAATGATAGCAGCCACCCTCTACCCAGCACAGCACAGCAGCCCTTTATTTGACTGTCAGCCTGTGAGCCACCGAAGGCTTGCAACTTCCTGTGGGCTTCCTCATTAACTTTGCTTGTTGGAAGCATGCAGAAAGTTGTGAGGAGATCTTTTCTTTATTACCTGTGATCCTTGCTTGACAATAGCAAAAGGAACTGCTAGGATTGCTATTCCTAAGTGATGCGATCATATGATGTTGCACTTTATGATAGTGATAGAACTTCCACCCCCAGTTGCTATCATTAAGCAAGGACTACCTGTATATTTTTAAATATACATACGTATACACACACACACACACCCCTAAACACACACCCCTAAACACACACACACACACACACACACACATATATATATATAATTAAATGAACATTTATAAGATTTTGTAATTTTTCTCAATTTCTTCATTATGTAAGATGCAATTTTAAGAAGCAATTCTCCAGATGCTCAACTAGATCTGAATCAATAGTAAGAACCTTGCCTTTTTATTTTATTTCAGTGCAGTCACAATTAGCTGTGCTTTTATAACAGTTAAATTCACAAAGGAAAGATGGGAAGATAGATAGTTTTGATCAGAGAAACAGTGAGATAAAACGGTTATCCAACACGGCTTTCCTGTCTAAAACATTTTTGAAGCTTAAAATAAAAAGCTTAAAACATGCTCCACCCATTGCATAGCTTGACTATAACAACATTGTATTCCACTTCCCCTTCTACTTGATTTCACAAAATGTAAAAATACTAGATGCAACAAAAGCAGTAAGAACAAAGGCGCTTACAATCTCTACTTCTATGTGCACCATGACACTACAATGTTGATAAAGAGACAAAAAGGAACACTAGCTTAAATGTCAATACAGTAAATTATAACTTTAAAAAAAAGGGTTCTCCACTTTCTTCCAGGAATTGAAGCTGGTATAAATGGTCTTCCATCAAGTACTCAAGGCTGAAATTTTGATTCAAGATTACCCGATGAGCTTACTGACATTTAGAGTTTAAGTCCTACTGACATTTAGAATTTAAGTCCGGTCACTGGAGTTCTCATCTAACATTAATCCTGCAACAGGCATGGACAACTTTTGTCCAAAAGGCTTAATGCAGTCCAAAGATCTCATGCAACCTACATATTTCTTAGGAAAGTCATCACCTCTAAAAGTTTCTCCCTGTTTTCTTAGCTCTTATCTTATACTTAACATCAGTTTAGAGGTAAGGTTATTTGACCAATCTGTCAGACTTTAAAATCACCTCTATTATTATTGATACTGATTTTAAAGTTTTATTGTTTTTCCATTTAGTGGAAGGTCAACACTAATGAAAGAGTTTATTCTTCCCCCTGCAATACTACATTATCTCAATAAATTAAGTTTTAAAGCTGCAATCAGACCTTAAAATTAGCCTCCATAAGTAAACTATGGCAGGACCACATGGGATGACTTGCCCAGAGCATTCAGTTTAACAATTCTTGATGAAATCATATCTCTGGTAAATCAGAAAACATTCTCTAGCATTATTCAAAGGGATGGATAATCCCATCCTACTCACCAGGCATGACAGATTAAGAGAACTACTCATATCAACGTACACCTGAGCAATTCTGGATATGGAAATGTTCTTCAATTTCTTAAACAGGCTAGCTAAAAGAGCTTCTAGAAAAAATGTGGGTTTCATCTCTCCAGATGATTTTTGGGGTGTGTGTGTGTGTGTGTGTGTGTGTGTTCTCTCCAGATGATTTTTGGTGTGTGTGTGTGTGTGTGTGTATATATATATATATATAGGTCTTTGCTTATTCGGGTTTTCTCCCGCGTAAAATTAGAAGTGTCTTGGCGACGTTTCGACGAAGTCACATTCGTCATCTTTAGGCTGGTGTCTTCAGCTTCGTGCTACTCCTAGAAGCACGAAGCTGAAGACACCAGCCTGAAGATGACGAATGTGACTTCGTTGAAACGTCGCCAAGACACTTCTAATTTTACGCGGGAGAAAACCCGAATAAGCAAAGACCTACATACAAACACCCGCGAAAACCTCAGAAAACATATATATATTTGTGTGTGTGTATTAATAAAACTTAATATTTATATCGCAAATATTTTTAAATTACTGTGATACTTCAGAAATCTCAAAATCCAAATTTTACCCACAACAAAAGTTTATTATAAAATATATTTTGTAATACCTGAATTACTTTGTCTACCTTCAGGTCTTCCAGAGAAGGATACAGCGACATTTTCACTGGAGGAAAAAAAGTTTTTAAATAAGCAATACAAAATTCCAATGTCGATTCTAAGTACAGTTGTAAAAAATTATTAACAGCCACAATTCGATATTCATTTTTTATTTCTAAATTATTACATTCATTTTTATTTCTAAAAAATGTTATTTACTAGAATTATATTTACTTAATCTTGAGTAACATGGAGCTCATGTGGTTAGGATGCTGCATTGAAGGTTAGCAAGCCCGTGTTCTCGATCCACGTGTTGCCTTGGGTGGGTGAGCACTCCGTCCTTTGTTCCAGCTCCTGCCAGGGACCTGAAAGGAGCCCCCAACCAGGCATCCCCCCGGCAATAGTAATGTCACCAGCTATCCTTTCAACCCGGAAGCACCTCAGTGATTTTGAGGAGATGCGATCTTGAGTAACAATAATTTAAAATATTCATGTTTTATATGTATAAGTATAAGCTGCACAATTAAGAGTTACAACTGATGTTCCTTTTATTCATGTTAATAGAGTATTTGGGGTCCAACACTTTTAAGCAATTGCTATGACTCATTCCAGCCCTTTCGTTTACTTCTTTGAGTCATGTCATTCAGATCTTTATTTATATAGTTAATTTTATAAATAAACCACTCCCAGCATTCACATCTAGGAAATGATGGGTTGAACTGTAAATCAAACAAGTGCAGAATACTTCCAAAATTTTAAATTAACTCTTTTCAATATTTTTTTCTAAAACTGAATATTGTATTCCCCTTTCTGATCAGACTGGAGAAAAAGAAAACATCTGTGTATGCATGAACATATGTGTATCGGTCAAAAAATACTGCTTTGGTATTTCGGTTGGCTAGTCAGCCTCTATCTGGACTTGCCCCAACTCTCCCAGCAAGTGCAGGTTATTTGAAAGAGAAGAAGGAACACAGCTTTCCAAATAGTTCAAGAAAGCCAACAAGCATAGAATTAACAGTATCTTAGTAGGCAGAGTTTAAGTGGACTTTGACGAAGTCTTCACTAAAGCTCTCAAGAGTATATATTGGTCTTGGGATAAAAGGGGAAGTCTCTTACAGGCTGAAGGATAAAAAGGGGGAATTGGGCCGAGACAGTTCTCAAAATGTATATAAACATTGGAATCCCCAATAAGCCTAATTCTTTTTAACTTGTTCCTAATGAACCTAGAGTTAGGGATGAGCAATCTAGTTTTTGGGGGTTAGGGAGGAGAACCCAAATAATTGAGGAATCAGATCTGGCTTTACTGTTAGGCAACATGAAGCTGCAATCTCAGATTTTGGGCATCAATGAAAATACAGGGGGAAAAAAAGTTTTGTTGCTTTATTTCACTGCTGGTTAAAATCCAGAAGACTTGTGTGACATAATGTTGGTTATACTAGTAGGTACCTTGATCTGAATAAATGGAGAGACACGATAGAATAACCCTTTGGATAACAAAGTATTTTGTGGAATTAATAGAAATTAGATCACTCAATACCTCCTTAATACCTCCAAATGGATCTTTCCAAACTAATTGAGAGGCATGACAAAAGTGAAGTATATTCAGCCCAAAAATCCTTACTTTATATTCACTGAATTCACACTGACAATGACTGACCAAGAAATGGTCATGGACTTGTAGTAGATTGCAATCTACTACAAAAAAGGATAAATTGTCATTTGCAAAGAAGGGTAAACTGTACATTAGAAATTATCAGAAAAAGAAATGAAAATATGCTACTTATGATTTCAGTTATTTTTCAGTTACAGACATTATAACATCTGTAAAATAACTGGCATGGGATAACATTCTCATTCTGGTAACATCTAAAGGAAAAATTGTAGAGATGAGAAAGATTACACTGGAACTCTTTATTTTAGCAAGAAGCAAAAAACCGGGAATATATTAGAAATGTATAAACATAGTGTATGTATAATGTAAAAAAGTAAACAAGTTTTTTAATGTCAACCTTGCTGGGTAATCCTGGGCCTGTCACTCTCATCTGGCTATTATGAGGAAAAACAGAAAGAGAGAACTATCTGAGGTTGTGTACAAAAGGCTGTATATGAATCTAAAAAAGTAAATATATCCAGGGTTTGCCTGACAAACTGAACAGAGAATACACTCAAGATAGTTTAAACCTATGGACTTCACTCCAAAAGAATACATTGTTGGCAAACCACCTGGATTATTTTACGGGGAGGATTAGTCAAATTCATGGAAAATAAACTTATCAGTGACAAGTTATTCATAATGTTTTTGTTACTTCTAATAATAATTATAATAAATGACAAGAATACATTATAAGCAATTGTTTGTTTTAAATTGTTTAAATGTTTTGCTTTAAATTGTTGCTTTAAATTGTTGTTTGTTTGCTTTAAATTGTTTAAATGTTTTATGAGTTGAAAATATTTTCTGCCTCCTTGGAGAAGTAAAAAACAGCATATGAATTTTTTTCAATTCAAGGTGTGCCATCTTATATATATACTATTCAGAAGTAACAACTGGAATCATAACTCTAAAAGCTTCTGCCAGAAGCAGAATTTAATTTCAAACTTCATAAACTTATACTGTTAGAGTTAATCTAAAACTATTAGTAAAAATCTATTTATGCAAATAATGGATAATTGTATTTTTTTAACAATACATAACTTTAATAAAATGAAGGGAGTAGTACTTCAAGATAGCAAATGCCGTGATTCTGTTCACCCATGACAAAACACTGTATGCTAAATGCTCTGTTACTGGAAAAAAATAAAAATTCATTCTCAGAACATAAGCCAGGGGAACTTGTTGCTTTCCAATTATTTTATTTCAACCTCTTCAAACTTTCCCAACATGATCAATGGCAAAAGATCTGAGTTCAAGTTCAAGCCCTCACAGTCCTTAGGTTATTCCATCTAATTCATCCAATTCTTCCAGCATGATCGATGACAAAATATTGTTTATGAGTTGAAGTTCAAGTCTTCACAGAAGTTAAAGTTATTTTAATCCATAAACCACGTTCTACACTAAACCGTAATGGCTAGATTCACACAATATACTACACCAAATCGGAGTTAGCTTTAATATGATGTATGAATCAGGCCAATATCGATTCGGCCCCTCTTACTAAAGGATCGTTACGGTAATCAAGGCGCACCTCCGCGTAAGGCAGGGGTCCTCAACCTTGGCAACTTTAAGACTTGTGGACTTCAACTCCCAGAATTCCTCAGCCAGCTTTGCTGGCTGAGGAATTCTGGGAGTTGAAGTCCACAAGTCTTAAAGTTGCCAAGGTTGAGGACCCCTGGCGTAAGGGAAACCAATTCTCACAAAAAGCGCAATTACTTCCTTCTTTCCCGCTTACGCAAACAAGCTACGTAATGAAACCCAAGGGTTCCTTCACGCCCTCTCTTCACCATCCGCCTCAGAGCTCTGCGAAGCTTTCCGACGGCGCCCATAACGAGGCCCCAGAGACCTCCAGCGCCCCTCCTCTCTTCTTTTTCCCAGCCCGGTTTTCGGCTCCCATAATTGAGGGTGGGTTTCCGCCCCTCGCCGGAGGAGGAAACCGGGCCCCAGTTCCCCAGCCGCCCCCCCCCCCACGCAGCGCCGCTCAGAAGAGCGGGACCCGAGCCAGGTTGCTCCCCTTCCTTCCCCCGCGCGGGAATGAGGGGAAGGGCTCACGTCCCCTCCGGACGGCGAACTCCACACAACGAAGGGCGCGGTCCTGATCGGTCGGAGCCTTAAACCTGAGAGCGGAAGGCGTGGACAAAGGACCCCGCTTTCTGCCGATCCGGAGGGGCGCAGATCTCCCTATTTCCCTCCTCCCTTAACGGGACGGGCCTTTCACTTAACGGCTCGCTATAAGCCCGGCGGGGCTCAGCCTTCCCGGCTCTCCTTTCCTTTGTGGGAAAACCTGCCCTTCAGAACCCACGAAGAAACCTTTAGGCGCCCGCCCGCTCGCTTCGGCCCCTGCGCCTTGCTACACCCCCCCCCCCCCACGCCGTTCACACAGAGCGGCGGGCTGAAGGACAAGATACTCACCGGCTGGCGGGCGGGCGACCGTAGTAATCTGGAGACCGTTAAGCGCTGAAGCGGCACCTCTCGTTCCGCCTCCCGGCGTTGCTTCGGCGAAGACTGAAACAAGCCAGGCAGAGGAGGCTACGGTGCTCATGCGCCACTCGCAGAGACCTCGTGACGTCTGACGAAGCCGCGTAGGGGAGAGTTTGGAATTAGTCAGATTGTTTGTGGGTCGGAGTTGTGTGTTTGGGAAGTTAAGCAGAAAAGGAGTTTCCCCTTCGCCCTGGGTTCCTCAATCAGCGACAGACTGATACTCAGAACAAGGATTTTATAGTCCAGATTTTAGACTTATGTGATCTGTACCCTATCTGGGAAAGAAGAGATGAGGGCAGATCTTTCTTCCGATATCTCATTGAAACAACTGGGGGGAAAATCGCTAGCAGATTGCCAGTGAAAGCTCCCAGAGAATATGAGCTTTAAACTGACAAGGCACTGTATTTTTGTGAAAGTAAACTATCATCAATATGCTGATGTGCTTGATTACACATCTGTGGCGCTTGCTTGGATTCCATGCACTATCTGGGGATCCTCTTGGATTCACAGTTCCTGCTTGAAGAACAAAGTTCTGTATTGTGTGCCAGTTGTGCTTATTCCTGGATTGGGGTTCCTATCACAGTCACTCAGGTTTGGTCATGTCAGTAATTAAGGCAACAGGCTGGAAACTAGGAGTCTGTGAGTCCCACCTTAGGCATGAAAGCAGCCTGGATGACTTTGGACCAGTCATTCTTTCAGCCCAACCCACCTCACAGGATTGTTGCGAGAAAAACAGAAGGAAAAACAGGAGTATTGGGCATATAATAAAGGCAATATAAAAATCTAATAAATAAAATAAATTATTTCAATGCACTCTACATAGGGTTGACCTTGAAGACTATTTGGAAATTTCATTTGGTCCACAATGTAGCAGCACAAATAGTTTTGGGTGTCTCTAGTTAGGTCCATATAACAGATCTATTCTGCAACCTACACTGAATCCCAATAAGTTTTCATATGCAATTCAAGGTATTTATTATCACATATAAATCCCTACATGGCATAGGACTTGGTGGTTTATGTGATCACCTGCTTCTGCGATGTCTGCCTTTTATTTCCAATAAAAATGTATACATCAACAATACAAAAAGAATAGAAGATATTAAAACTAATTCTGAACAAAACTTTCCTCAGAGATATAATGAGGCTAAATTATATAATCATATCAATTGGTAGTAGTTTCTCTTTTTAGTATGTCAGAAAAAAAAAGCCAAAAAATCTGCAAAGGCTTAAATTAAAAGCCCTCACAAAAAGCACTGCTAAAGTACATCCATACAGACTACTTATTCGTAGTATAAAGACATTTCACTTGAGGACATCACCTCAACGGAGCCTACATCTTATAGACTACCTACTGCTTAGGTCCAAAGTATTCCGACATGTTTCCCTTGGAATACAAAAAAACACCTCACATCCATACAATCCATGGTACATAGAGGAATTGGCTTGAAGTGGTGTGGTTGATGGGGATGATGTGTTTGGCAGCAACTGTATGATGATACCACTTCTTTCCATCTGGTCTCTTTGCTTGATGCCTGCTCTGCAACGCTGCTTGGGTGGCAAGGGATACTGGAACCATTTCCTTTCCACTTTGTTTTTCTTTTTTAATGAGGTTGATTGGTTGACCATCAACCCTGAGAGTGAATCTTCGAAGCTGAGCAGCCCATTCCTGGCTTCATTCAACAAGAATAAGCTGAACATGTCTCTAATACACTCAAAATCTCTTGCTTGAAACACTTACATAGCAGCTACATCTGGGCCACACAAGCTCATGTGGCCACTTTGCTGCAGTTAAGAGAAACACATGCTTTGAAACCACCTCACACTCATTAGTTAATAGGATGATAGTCATCGGGAGAAGAAATAACATGACTGGATAGAGCACATAGACTGTGTAAGTGCCCTTGAAATATATTGCTTATTTTGGTGGAGGAAGGCTTCCAGTCACTTCCAATACAGCGTTGAATGAGAAAGCAGTACAAAATGGCCACGTTTCAGATGCATATTAAGGGCACAATGTAAGATCAAAATGATTTATGCCAATTTGGTTTATTCCCACTTCTAGGATGGGAAAAAAGCACAGCAAAGCTGCTTGTAAATGAGTCATTAGTTTGTGATGACACTTGATGGGTATTATTATTGTTGTTATTACCTCTATTGTTTCATTTGTAAAGAATTGAACTATTACTGCATCTTTTTTTAGCCCTTACCTTGCTGATATCTTCCTGCAAATTTCCATCTCTTGCCTGTGGAGAGGGCCTGCTTAGAATTGCTGTTAATTTTTTTTTCTTGGGCTATTGCTATCAGTGCAGTCCCTCTTTTGTATGCTTAGTTTGGATGCTAATTTATACATTGGAAATATGTTAGTATTGCTTTACAGGAAAAAAAGACTAACTATCACTACATGTCCTTACTAATTTTTATCCTGAAATATGTGGATTAATTTTGTTATGGGTTGCTTCACAGATTATCATTCCTTTTTTTTCATTGAAGCATACATGGATGGAAGATGAGATCTGAAAGTAGTATGGTTTTCTGAATTACATTAAAAGATTAACTTGACAAGTTTGCTCAATAGAATACATTATTTTCTAAGTGAGTCTCATGACAAACTGTTTCTCATAGTTCATTTGATACAGATCATGCAAATGAAGAAAGAAAATTTCTGCTTTTGATCAGCTGACTTTTTTAATGTCAAGGAGTCTACAGCTCAACAAAATGCATGATTTCAATTTATTTCCAAGCATAGCCTAGATTGTTATTATTTTACTATGTAATACTCAATAATTTTACAGGATAGTAATCCCAGTCCCTCAAATATATCCGAGGCTCAGTTGATACATACTAATATATCATAAACTGGGTTGAAATCCATTTTGATCATACTAAATACTAGTCCCCTTACCTGGAAGGAAAACAACCTATCATTTCACCAGAATTTACAATATCTCCAGCCAGTTTCCCCATTGATAGTAAATATTTAATAGAATGTGCACATTCATCTACATCAGGAGTGTCAAACTCGTTGTGTCGCATGACGTGTTGCAGCGTACCACAACTTTTTTTGCATTGCTGGAGCTGGGGTGGGCGTGACCTCCATATGATGCAACCGGTCCGTGGGCCGGCAGTTTGGCACCTCTGATCTACGTGCTCTATTCTTTTGCTTTTATACATAACTTACAATTGCTGATTTCATTTTCCCAATCAAATAGAATTCTCTTGCTCTTTAATACATTAATTTCCAGAGCCTAATTGCATTTTAAAATCTATCTAATATTTCTATACATCATTTCTATACATCTATTTATTCTCATTTTCTTATAAATTATTTTCTTAAGGAATCTGAATTTTGTTTCAGAACATTGCCTTCAAATTTAGCTTGCCAGAGGGTAGAATCAGAATGCTTCCTATGAATGATGACATTGCTGCCTTGTTACAATCAGTGAATTTGTATTTGTAAAGACTTTTGTATTGCCTTTCATAAACCTCTGGAATATTATAATCTGGATTGACCATTATCAAAATCATTAGAAACTTATTTTATTTTTTATTTATTTTTTGGAAAATTATGTAGAGAACTAAATATTTATACAGTCTTCAATTATATAACTATCATTTGTTTTAAATGTAAGTGTTGGAATAGGTAGCATTCACACTCACATATAAACACACACAGAGAATGTGTTTAATGTTTGAATGTTTTTCTTTTCTTTCACCTATTTTAATTTGTCATATCCTTTTTCTTTCCTTTTGCAATTCTAACATTAATTTCTTTCTAGTATTTTTCTTTCCACCCCCATTCTTCAAAAATGCATGTAAATATTTTACATCATGACTGGCTTTCAAGCTCTCAGGCAAACCACACAGGAACTATTTTAACTCCCTCTCCAAATGAATTTAACATACGCTTAAACGATTCACTAAAATAAGTATCCCAGTGTTTGGATAAAGCTTGAATAAATATTTGCTCAATAATTTTAGTTACATAAACAGTATGTTATAAAAATATTTTAGTGTGTTATATTTTTTAGATTTTTTTAATCAACCAAAACTGTTTGAGTATACTGTACATTTGCAAATAATAATAATGTAGAATGAGTTCTTACTCGATTTAAAATTAATGATAATTTATAGGTTTTATAGGTTGCTGGGTATTCTACCAGAAAAACCTTCTCAAATTTGAAACCTTTGAACTTGGCAGAAAGAAAAACGGGAAAAACAGTATTTATGTCATGAATGGTCTTGCATCACTCTCAGCTCATCTTGTTCTGCTTATTCAATGTCAGATTTCTGACTTCAAGAAATAACTACTGTTGAAGTCCCCTAACACTAGAAGGAAGTATCCGAGGATAAGCTTCTGTCTTTCTATCTCTACCCTCGTGATATCTGAGAATCCAGTAACTTTCAAAAGATATGAGATTCTTATTTAGAAGAATGTAGCTTAGGTCATTCCTGTTCCATAAAAATGGTTGAAGGACTTTATTTTAGTTACACTTCCTTTAAATATATAAGCAAGCTGGTGTCCAAGGACAGGATATAAATTTTCTCTTCTAAATTTTAAATTATCTTAAAAAGATGATATAAGCTTTCCTTTTTGTGCAACCTCCCTGAAAGTTTAGATTAGCTCATGGTCTGTATAAACTTTCCAAGGCTTTTAAAATAGTTTTATTTCAAAATTACAAATAACAAAGTTTCAGAATTCCAAAGTACAAAAATACAAAAGATAAAGAATGAAATGTTTTAATAGCCTGGTATTTAATACCGCAATCTAAGACTAAGTTATTATACCTTTTTTATGCAAAGAGTAGTGGTGGGACTTAGGTTTAATCATGTTTAAATAATATTAAATTAAATTAATTAACTATAATAATAAAATCTCACCTTATGTAATAATAATTTTCTCCTTTTGCCATAAAACTTGGGTGGCAACTCTGGAAGAGCTTTCATGGGTTACTAGCATCTGGAATTTCAGGTTTTTCATTTTTGGCAAAATCTCTAGTGGTCTGTGGCTAAGATAGACAAAACTAGACTATGTAAGGAAGTATTAAATATACCTGTGGAGGATAATTATATCAATGGCTTATTTTCTGTGAAGGAACTATTTAGCATCACAGGCAGAATACCTCTTCATAATTATGGCTAAGTTAAATAAACAACAACAACAATAATAATAAAATTGGAAGAGACCTTGTAGGTCATCTAGTCCAACCCCCCTCCTCAGGCAGGAAACAATGGTGGGGTTCAGATATGTGAACAACCGATTCTCTGTGTGGATGCCACTTCCGGAAGTCCATTCTGGGCCTGGGCAACAAAAAATTAGCTACCGGTTCTGTCGAACTGGTGCAAACTGGCTGAATCCCACCACTGCCTATACCATTTCAGACAAATGGCTGTCCAGTCTCTTCTTAAAAATTTCCAGTGTTGGAGCATTCACAGCTTCTGGAGGCAGGTTGTTCCACTGATTAATTGTTCTAGCTGTCAGAAATTTCTCCTTAGTTCTAGGTTGCTTCTCTCTTTGGTTAGTTTCCATTCGTTGCTTCTTGTCATATGCAGAACACTAAAATAGATGGTCATTTGTTTTTATCAGTTCTTATGTAGCAATACAAGTGAGGGACATTTTTGGGTTCCAGATTCAGTTAACAAACATTTTCTCAATTTCTGTCTTACCTCATGTGGTATAAATATAGTGAAGACTTGGAATGCAAGCTGTCCCAGGAAACAAAGGCAAAGGGAGCTTTGCAGCCCATTTCTTGCCCTCATCTTCAACAACCTTGATCATGCAGGGTTGGGGGTGAAAGTGTCCACATTTGGGCTGTAAAAATCTAGAGGCTGCAGATAATCATTAGTTGGCCGCAGGATCAGGTTTTTCGGTGTCTTTTTTGCTGCCATCTAGTGTGTCTACAGGAGGAGTTTCGGATAAGAGGGAAAAGATCTTTGGAGAGAAGGGAACATGAATGCAACATGCATTTGTGATTGTATTTTGAACATGATAGGAGACGACTCTCCCTGAGATGGAGGAAAAGATGGGAGGAATATTAAGAATGGAAACCTGCAGCTCTCAGGCCCTTAGGACAGCAAGGGAGAAGAGACCCTATTACCATCCTCTTCTGCCAACCTCTGTCAACTGTTGCAGCCCGAGAGGGCATAGTGCTTGAGATTACTCACCATTAGAGGTCCTCATTTGACAAGTTTGCCATGGAGCCCAGGGAACTCTACTTCTGACTCCCTCCCTGCAAGAAATAATATCTCAAAGAAACCAACTACACCAGTGTTCTGTTCTAGCAGAACTGACACTTTTATCTTGATTTATTTTTAATTGACATTAATTAATTTTAAAGTTATAGTGATCACTGAACTTCAATGGATAGGAAGGCTATGAAAAGGCTAAAAAAAACCTTGCACTACCTCTGGAAATACTTTTTCCTTTTGCTATTTAATGCAGTCATCTCTCAAAGTATGTGGAAATATTTGAACAAGGGCAGATGATTAAACAGGTTGAACTAATCTAAATTCAGCTTTAAATACTGAACAATGCTATCAGGCATTTATATACTGAGGAAGCCAAAACTACTGCCTTACTAAGAGATACTCTACAACTATTCAAATTAACTTGAAGGTTAAATATTCTGACCAGGAGACACATATGTCTAACCCCCCCCTTCCACAAAGGGACCATCATTTAATTTTGATTTCAAAAATGATTTTATTTTAATTCTGAAGTTTTGCTGTACATCAATTTAAGGAATCTTTTTTGTTGTTGATATGGAAAGCAGTTTATGGATTAACAAAATCCTCTTATATAAAGAAATAAATCAGTTGTTCATTTTTTTTTGCAATTGTGCATTTTGCTAGAATAAAATTATTTCTTAACAATAGAACGTAGTCCAAAAATCAAGGGTTTAAATCAAACAAGATATTAATATAATAATGCATTATCTATTAAAACAGCTATACTTTTCTTTATTAAACTAGGTTTTCTCTTGTAGCCCAAGTGATCATAAGAATAGTAAAATGATGGCCTTGCCTTGCCTTGCCTTCTTTTTAATGGTACACTGGTGGGTGTACCAGATAGACAGATATTCATTATGAAGAAGATTCAGCAGATGGACACTAACACTCTATCATGGAAACCACATGTCTTCAAAGACCTGGAAAGGAAATTGATTGGTGCTTGTTTTACTAGCATGAATGGAAAAGGTTAAAGAAGAATACATAAACTGTGGTCAGAGTGGACCCAAACTTCAGCCGTCCCTATGGAAGAAAGGATGGAAATCTTGACAATAATCTTCATTTCAGCCACTGTATGCACAGGAATCAAGCAGCTTAAGACTGCAGTCACTGTTTGTCACTGAATCTGTATGCAGCTTTCTGTATCAGTTGGCTTGAAAGGAGCTCTATGCTAAATTCACTGTAATCATCAAATGTGCATGTCAGAACCATGGATGAGTATAGGAAAGTCTGAAAGTATGTCTAAGAATAGCTAAAGAGGGGAGTTATTTCTAGAAATAATTCTTACCTCCTTAACAGGTCTAAATTCTTCACTAATGGTGGGCTAGAGATTGTGATCATTCATCTCAGCATTATTGCCACCTTGTCCGTATTCTGTTTTAATTAGTTCCTGAACATCCATAAATACATTCTCTTGACATGGTTCTGAAGGGAGCATTCATGGTGGTGGATTTCAAACATGTTTGGGAGAACAAGAATGAATCACTATAATGCAAGCTGTCCTTAAAATCTGTGAATGGATCCTTTCGATGTTTATTATTAACCACAAATGATTACATGTACACTCACAATTTTTTTATAGAGCAATAGCTTCTATCTCCTAAATGGGAAAGCAATTACAACATGTAACAATAGAATACTTATTATTTCTTTTCTGTTACATCACTATGAATAGGAAATATGACCCTTTTAGAAAAGTGATAGACAGGAAATGTATATTAGAAAATGAGTGAAGTAATGTGAGAAATGAGCAACCAAAGGAACTGTGCATTTCCTGTAGTTAAATCTTATAAGGAATATTACTGTAATAAGTTGCTGCAACAAGTTGTTCCTCATTACTAACAATAATTACAGATTTATTGAAAACTTTACAATGTATAGAACAGCTTTCAGAGATATTCAAGATAGCATTATAAAATGCATATTTAATACTGATAACAAATAAAACTAGAATATACATCAACATTAAATAGAGAATTAATTTAACTTTTCAGAGGTTTTATTTGTGAATCAGCACTTGAAATCAGGATCCATGCAAGTTACGAAGTATGTCACATTACTGTATATGTAGAGAAAAAATAATAAATGGTATCCATATGGAAAAGGAATTAAAAATACAATGTTTTCATAAGACTTAGAGAGAATATAATTTTGATGGAATATTTAAGAATAGTTGTTGGAATCAGCTAGATTTAATTTAAAAAGGTGGTCAAAAACTTGCTTTTTTAGTAAACTGTCCAATTATTAATATAAGATCATAAAACAGAAAATGTTTTTTTAAAACATGTTTGATAGCGAGTAGTCATCATTGCTAACCCAATGCAATGAGTCAAACATTTCTATCAGTAGAAATAGTACTCTTTATCACATAATATCAAAAGCTTTTCTTTAATTTTCCACCCCTTCAATATGCTTGAATGGTGATAAACCAGAAAAGGATTTTGCTCTAAAAGTTTTGTGGCAACAAATTCACAGAACATGGCTCAAAGAGGCATCATTCCTTAATTCTTACATCTGGTTGCCAGTACTAGATGGCTCCAGTTAGTCAGCCTCAAGGTTCTAGGTCTGGGAGGGGAAAAAAAAATAAGGCCCTCTCATGTCTGAAATCATGCATACCTCCTGCTTCAAAAGATTTATTACTATGAAATAACATTGGCAGCTCTTTTATCTGCAACTTTAGGCAGTGTACAAAATTAAAAATATATTAAGAACAAAATATAGAATTATAAAATACGTAAAATATCAGAACAGTACACACATTGCAAGCCTTTCCCATGGCTAAATCAAAGTGATAGTCATCCATCTTTAAGCCAGTAGGAATTTTTATTCTTCCAATCTTGCCTTTCTTGGTTTCTATTCTATTGGACCACTAGGTGGTGGTGTTCTGCTCCTAGTTGGCCCTCTTAAGTAAAGCCATTGGCTGAATCTCTGATCTTTCCATTTTCCTCCTTTCTGAATGTCACCACCTGGCAAGAAAGCATTTGTCAAATATAGAATAACAGCTGATCCAGGGAGTGGATGACTTGCCCAATAAAGTAAGAAGACCTCTCCCACTTTGTCGACTCCCACCTAGTTATTAGATAGCTCCTCCCACACTCACAGACCCAATTGACAATCTGGGCATGCTTGATTGCCAGGTCTCTTAACCTTATTTTGCTCCAGCTGTTGATCAGTTCTTCACTGAAACGGCAGGGAACTGCCAATACAGCAGCTCTTTCTTCCAGGAAGATAAAATGGCAGTAAAGGAGAGTGTCTGTATCAACTACAAGAAACAAATTGTTGCTGGATGGCCCTAGTACAAAAGGGCATCAGATATGATCCTTTAAATGCTGCCGTGAATATCTGCTGACTTAATGGGAAAACTGTTTTAAAACAGAAGCAATTAAGTTAAACAACTTAAGGCTGATTCATTCATGTTCTGGATGTGAGATGAAAATATATGACAGACATATTTATAGCATACCACGTTCCCCATTCATGTGGGAAAATATTACAAGAGCAGAAATAATCAATTTGACTTAACATTATGGACTCTCATATATCATGATGAATAAGTATGATTTTAGCTGTAGCAAGATCTATATATGTATGTTTTATTTCAAAGGGGAGGCCATTCTAGGGAATTAGTGCTACAGTCACTTCAGGCTGAAGTTTGGCTGCATCTTTGAGTTTATCCTTCTCTCAAGAGTTTATCCTTTCTATCTTGATATAAGATACATGAAACAAACTTGACCAAGAATCCAGGCACACCAGAATAGAATAGAATAACAGAGTTGGAAGGGACCTTGTAGGTCATCTAGTCCAACTCCCCACCCGAGCAGGAAACCCTACACCATTTCAGACAAATGGTAGTCCAGTCTCTTCTTGAAAGCTTCCAGTGATGAAGCTTCCACAATTTTTGAAGGCAACCTGTTCCATTGGTTGATTGTTCTCACTGTCAGAAAAGTTCTCCTTATTTCTAGGTTGAATTTCTCCTTGATCAGTTTCCATCCATTATTCCTTATCTGGCCTTCAGGTGCTTTGGAAAATAGGTTGATCCCCTCCTCTCTGTGGCAGCCCCTCAAATATTGGAACACTGCTATCATATCTCCCTGGTCCTTCTCTTCACTAGACTAGCCATGCCCAGTTCCTGTAACTGTTCTTCATATGTTTTAGCCTCCAGTCCCCTAATCATCATTGTTGCTCTTCTCTGCACTTTTTCTAGAGTCTCAACATCTTTTTTATAGTGTGGAGACCAAAATTGTTTGCAGTATTCTAGTGTGGTCTTACTAAGGCTTTATAGAATGGTATTAGTACCTCACGTGATCTTCATTGAATCCCTCTGTTAATGCAACTTAGAATTGCATTGGCTTTTTTGGCTGCCGCCGCACACTATTAACTCATATTTAATTGATTGTCCACTAAGACTCCAAGGTCCCTCTCAAAGTTACTGCTATTAAGCTTGTATGTATCCTTTTGTTTTTTCTTGCCTAAGTGTAAGACTTTACTTTTCTCTACATTGAATTTCATTTTGTTAGATAGGGCCCAGTGTTCAAGTCTGTCAAGATCCATCTGGATCTTGAGCCTATCATAGGCTCATCTATCATCTAGGGCAGACATGTCAAACTCGCAATGTCACGTGATGTCGCGTGACGTATCGGGACTATTTTACCATTGCTGGCAATGGGGTGGGCGTGGCTTCCACGTGACGCATCCGGCCGTGGGCCGGCAGTTTGACATCCCTGATCTAGGGTGTTGGCTATTCTTGCCAGCTTGGTATCATCTGCAAATTTGATAGGTTCCCCTTCTATTCCCTTATCTAAGTCGTTTATGAAGATATTGAAGAGTACTGGGCCTAAGATGGAACCTTGTGGTACCCCTCTGCTTACTTCTCTCCATGTGGATGTAGTGCAATTGAGGATGACTCGTAGAAAAAAGAATTTGCAGGAAACAAACTATAAATGCCATTATTGCTGGAGCAGCTGCACTGGCTGCCATCTAATCTCATCTTCAATCTGCTGTAATGCATAAAGTACAGGTTGTATAGAAGAGTCAGTCCCAACCTTATCAAATCTGTGTGAAGCCCACTAAAAGTCATCAGGGAGAAGGGGGGCTGGCACCCAATTCAGAATTCTCAACTCTGATTGGTTTCTCTGTTGCTCAGAAATAAAGCAAAACCTGTAGTAGTCCTAAACTCCATCCCAGCTGACAGCCCTAAAGGAATGCCATGGCAGATGGTGACAAATGCTTCTGAAAAGTACAAAACCTCCAGAGTTCTGTCTCCTTTCTAGATCTCAGCATGAGTCTTCTATCAAGATGACCAAAAGATTGGAAGAGATACATGCATTCACATTATTTCTGGAAAACTTTGAAAGGAAAAAAAGAAAGAAAACAAATGTGTTCCAAATTCCACACACCTATAAAGGATGAACATTAGATTTTCCTTCTGCATGCTGTATTTCCTCATTATTTACAGTATTGCATAGAAATTATGGCTCCCTCTAGTGGAAATTCTAAATGCTTATGTTTTTATAATTTTATATTTTAAAATATATCATTTGATAGGATAAATAAAAAAACTCCAGATATTATCTAACATTCTTTCCTTGACCCTTATTTAGTCATAGTATTTCAGCCTACATCCAACAATTGCATTCTAGGAATATGTTCTATACAATACATATTAATCCTATAGCTTGGAAAGACAGCTAAAGAAGAGAATATAATTTGTATTTGTTTGAGATAATTCATCTTCAGCTCTTTCTTTCCCTTATAAAAGAGCCATTGATGCTGTAATGAACTTACACTGCAACTACTTTGTGTGATAGGCCAATAGTATACAACAGTTTTCTACCAAAATTTATTTCCCTTTTGCTATGACTGGGGATGAAATCTAGAAAGTCAAAACAATTATCTTTTTGCAAGAAGTAGCAACTGGAATTGGACAGCACTTCAGATTCAAAAGTAAATAGGTGTCTGAGAGCATACAAGCATATGACTGCAACTTCCTCAACCAAACCCATGTTTCCTGGTATCATGCTGCTTGTAGAAAGCAGTTGTGAACCTTCCATGGAAAGGTCCAGTTGCCTTAAGGAGCTGCAGGTGAGTACTACATAAATCAGTGATGGCGAACCTTTTACAGACTGAGTGCCCAAACCGCAACCCAAAACCCACTTATTTATTGCAAAGTGTCAGGGGCTCATCAGCATTGTGGTGCCCTCGGGGGGGCACGCAAAAACCAAGGGCGCAAAAATGGGCCACCGTGCTGCAAGGCACAAAAATGGCCACCGCTACTCCACAGGGTGCAGATACAAGGTGCTGCACCAAGCAAGAATGGGGCAGGGCTAGTGAGTATCATGCAGGCACTAGCCCCGCCTCATTTGCAGTGCGTGCATACCCGCGCCCCCTGCGTGCACACGCACATCTAAAATATCTCTCTTTTCTTCCAGTCCGCTAATCGACAATGGTTGGTAACCTCTACTCGAGCTTGCTAGTTGGCCGCTTCACCTCCTTTGTGCTGGGCGGGGCTCCTGCTCTGGGCGGTGGTGGTGGCCTTATGGACCTGTTACTGGCGGCGGCACACGTGCCAACAGAGAGGACTATGAGTGCCGCCTCTGGCACGCGTGCCATAGGTTCGCCACCAGTGACATAAATCAAATCTAAAGTATGGCACAACTCTTGCAGCAGTCAATCAGGTAAAATTCATCTGTTACAATGAGCAAAGATAGATTCCTTTCCTATTTTTTCCTAGGATATATTAGACTACACCTTCCAGAATTCTCAGCCAACATATATAAATTGTAGTATAACAAATTGGAGGACAACTACTTTTAGAGGAGGCTGCCTAAGGCAAAAATAGGTGGCAATATTCCAGATAACATGGTGGGTGTGTGAAGTCATCAAACAAGACATTTGCATAAAGCCAAGACTTGAACTATAAACTGTATTTGTTAAGTCTGTTTGATAGGTGAAAACACATTTGATAGACCTTTAATATAAGTTGGTAAATTTTTTGATTACTTTGGACCTTTCCTGATAAGTGATAATCAGCTCAAGGTCAAATCTAAGGTGTGCAATCCGATTTTTTCACAAACCTTTTGCTTCAAATGCAAGCATAGAAATTTTGTCCAGAAATAGTTAATTAATAGCTTGCATAGGTTATTTTAGTTCAATGAAATAAATAGGTGAGCCTGCTGAATGTAAGTAGTGGCCCTTTGAAATTGCCTGTATCAGTCTCAGACTTTCATTTCATTTTTGGAATTTATTATAGTTATCTGACATGTTGGCTTTGCTTTTGACATGGGGAGCAATGATGATATTGTGCAGTAGTTTGTGGTATGTTTTGGGAGTAAGAAGAAGGTAAGGAAAATTACTTTCAAGCATTCTGTCATGAATTCTGATTTTCCTTCCTTTTAATAATATTAAAGATTTCTTTTAAAAAAAACTATATGTTTAACACTTTTATTAACTAATTGATACAATGATTACAATGATTGATTGTTCATGTGTATATGCATGGGAAAGCAACATAAATGTATTATATGTATATATGTATGTATGTATGTATGTATAGTGTAAACAGACATAATCATATATAGATGATTCATATTTTATCATGAATCAGCATTTCAAATTATAAAGGATATCTTTAGCATGACAAATAGATTTCATTGAATTTTATTTACAATAGGTCTAAGGCATTCTAATTATTGGGGCTATATTAAGCTTCCCGACTGGACTCAAATCATTGAGTTCTTATCAGTTCTCTACTATCTCCTCAATAGATTTATCCCTCAGGGGAGGGCAAAGTACAAAATATCAAGGCAAAACCTTAATTTATACTGTAAATTTACACTCTATGTAAATATGAATATATATTCCTTTCTTTAGACATCCAGGGGAGCCACCTTTGGAGAATGGAATGTTGCCATATTTTGGCTGTGCTTTACAGTTTGGGGTTGATCCTCTCAAATTCCTCAGGGAACGACAAAAGAAGCACGGTTCCACTTTCACATGCCAATTGGCTGGAAAATATGTCCATTTCCTCACAGATCCATTTTCCTATCATGCTATGATACAACAAGGAAGAAATCTGGATTGGAAAAAATTCCATTTTACAACTTCAGCAAAGGTACTATTTCAAAAGAATAACTATAGTAATTAAATTCTTTTTCTGTTAAACGTGGGCAGGGTGAAGGGCTCAGTTTAAAAACCATGTCACCAAATACTGATTGGTGTGGGGTTTGTGGTTGTTAGCACAATATAAGGATGCTGTCCCAATATTCTTCAGATCCAAGCTTTTAAGCCCAATGGAATGAAACCAAATTTCACATTAAATGTAATTATTGTTTTGTCTTATTTATAGTTCAGTACTTCAAACTGCCTCTACTGCTTTTACAGCCTAGAAGAATCTTCCTTAATGTATATAAAAATTGATTTTCTTTATGGATTTTGATAAATCAATGCCAGCATATTTAAAGCAAAGAAAGCAAGAATATAAATGTAGGATTTTAACTATCAGTTTAATGATTGGCCTGACTGATTCAGGGTGTAATTTTGTGCTCTCTTGCCTAATATATCTTTGCTTGCAGGCCGGTATCAGATGATTTATATCTTTCAAATAAAGACACAGTTCAGTGTCAAATTTTATCTCCCCACCTTTGTAATTTAGATTACTGTTGGAAAACAAGTGTAAACACTGCTTTGTTCAGAATACATACAGTAACAGCAAATTATTTTCAAGTATAACTATTCTACCATACAGACAACCATTAATATGATGGATTTTTAATCTGGAAGATAAGTTTTAGATTAGTTTCAGATTTAGTATTTGCTATCATTTTCTCATCCAGCATAGAAAGCCAATGATGGATGTAAACCCATTTCCTATTGTAGATGAATCTTCTGCGTTTAAATGGTTACTAAATGGGGATTCTAAATGGCTGTACTCTATCACTCAGAATCCATCAGTAGGCAGTATGTTTAAGTATATCTCATCCCTAAGTTTTTCTTTCCCTTTTATAAATTATAGAAAAAATATAAAGTGCTTTCAATTTCAGATGCACGGGACATACAACACTCTAAGTAGTGCCATTCAGTTCTATCTTTAAGATGATTTGTGGTGAGTTAAATGGCATCAAAATAGGGTGAAAAGAGAGGAGAAGAGATTAGATAATTAATTAGTGGCAATTAATATTCTCAATATTTTGTGACAGGCCTTTGGACACGCAAGCATTGATCCAAGTGATGGATTCACTACTGAGAATATGCACCATACCGTCACAAGAACATTGCAGGGTAATGCCTTAACATTTCTCAGTGAAACTATGATGGAGAACTTGCATTATGTCATGGTGGAGTCAAATGCAGGAAAAATGAACTCCAGTGGCTGGGTCACTGATAAGCTTTATGAATTCTGCTGTCGTGTAATGTTTGAATCTGGGTTTTTAACACTTTTTGGTACAGAATTTAATACACATCATGACAAGGTCCTTGCTTCTAGTCAACAAGCCCAGAGAGCACGTATTCTCAGTAGCCTAGAGAACTTCAAGGAATTTGATCAAATCTTTCCAGCTCTTGTAGCAGGTCTTCCTATCCATCTATTTAAAAATGCTTACAGTGCACGAGAGAAGCTAGCTGAGACTCTGCTCCATGAGAACCTTAAAAAAAGAGAAAACATTTCCGAACTCATTTCTCTCCGAATGTACTTGAATGATACATTGTCCACTTTTGATGATATGGGTAAAGCAAAGACACATCTTGCAATCCTGTGGGCATCGCAAGCTAACACGATACCTGCTACATTTTGGAGTTCATTCTATCTTATTAGGTGAGTTCATACAAATGGCGGTCTACAAGAATACTATTTCTATTATAGTCAGTTTATTTACTGTTGACTAAGTGGTGAGATTAGTATTAGTTGATATGCTGGATGAATGTTGTTAAATATATTAATGATATTTGTTAAAACTTTTCTTCTGCATTTCTGGATTTCAGACCTTATTCATAAAGAATGTTATTAGAGCTCTATAGAGAAGAACTGTAAGGGGACAAGTAAAAAAGAAGGATCAGCCTAGAATCATTATGTAGCCACAGAGAAACTCCAACCTTCCCTTGATTTCTGTTGACCTATTAACCAGATGCTGACTGTTCATTGAGATGATTCCTGTACGTAGGCTTTTAGCAATAAATCAATTAAATTGAACCTTCACCATGTGGACCTGGTCTTTTGCATCTGACACTATAGACATGATAGATATGGTTTGTTAATAAATGAGCAGTGCAAATATCCTCAAAATGGGAAGAATTGATCAACCAGCTCTTTTGCAAATGTACTGCTGTAGGATATTATTTTGTAAAACACTATTTATATGTTTCATTTTTGCTACAAAGCCTAGGACAACCTTTTCCAAACCAATATTACCTAATGACTTTAAATCAGAACTCTTACAAAGCTTATGCTGGACAGGAATTCAGGATTTGTTATCCTAGGATTTGAGGACATCAGCTGGGAAAGGCTGAACCAGAGAATCTTAATTTGCCAATTCCATGACGGCCAGAAATTCTCTCTGAAGATAAGGAGTCTCATGAAACCAATATTACAAAAGGAAGAGCATTAAAATGAACTCTAAAAAAGGCCATTTATGTTTGCTCAGAGTTATATTGGGTAAATACACTATAATGCAGGGGTGTTAAACTGCCGGCCCATGGGCCGGATGCATCATGCCGAAACTGCACCCACCCCATTGCAGCAATGGAAAAAAAGTCACGATACATTGGGACACGTCACGTGATGTTGCGAGTTTGACCCCTGTTATAACGGATGCTTGCAGCATCCTAACATTTGGCAATAAAATTTAGGAACACTGGTGAAATTATTCTGATGATACATGTTCCCAATTGATCCGTTCACCATTAATCTGACTTCCATAAGGGTTAATTGGCCTATGTATTCAGGAAAAAGGATGAAACTACATAATACCTCCATAGAAGTTTGATGCCAACAAGACTGGTAGTTTTCTATCATCATCAGAAATACTAGCTCTGCAGGATCAAACATGATTCTGAACCACAAAGTTGGAATCATGGTCCAAATTTGGGCCTTAATGCTTGGACCATTAGCTTTAGGCTTCACAATTGCATTAGGGACACATTTTGGAGAACTGAACTGAATCCTAATAAACATAAATGAATGGTTTAATATGCTCTAAGGGTTGTAAAAGGACTGAACTGCATACCATACAATTATTGTGTCACTTGTTTAGGTATAATTGCTGCAGAAATATAAATTTAGTTCTGTTAAAGTTACAACATGCCAACTTCCAAGTTATGATGCTTGAGTCTCCAGTACTTAGGATGAGATAACTTCTCAATTGTGTCCTTTTTGGAATATATGAGGTTAAAAACAAACTTTCAGAATACATTTTGATAGTGAGATACTAAGACTGAGAAGTAAAATGCAAAGCAATAAAGCTGATCATAGACAGAATGTAGATAGAATACTTCCATAGGCAAACTGAACCATGCAATCACATTTTCATAGCTGAGTCAAGAGAGAAATGTTGCCAATGGCCATACTTCCTATCTTGGTTGTTTAAGATATGATTATCCTGGGCAAGATCTGCCTGTAACTCAACACAACCTGGAGCTATTTCTAAGGATAGGGCACAATGACTGTAATAATGCATTTTATTGATGTTCATTGTATGGCTTAGACTAATGTCTAGAGTTGCCTTGGCAAGATGAACAACACAGATGATTAATAATAAACAAATACAATAATGTGAATATTTGTATTGTGATGTCACTGTCTTTCTCTTTCAGGAATCTCAGTGCAATGAAAGCAGCTACAAAAGAGGCAGAACGAGTGCTAAAAGATGCTGGCGAAAAGATCTGTACAAGCAGGAAACCCATTTGCTTGAATAAAAAACAGCTGGATGACATGCCTATATTAGGTACGCTTGGTTAACTTTTACTGAAATATATGAACTCCCATCTGCTAGAATTTAGAAACCACTAATCATCAGAACAAATCAGCTGGATAATAGTCTTAGTCTTGCTCTAATGATGAAATATAGTATGCTTGGCTGGAACAACAGTTCATGCATTGGTTTTGCTTTTTCATTTTTACTGGATCAGGTTTGACTTTAATATCAGTATAGTAGCACAGCTGTTTATCGTACATTTAGGTGAAAGTTCATTTTTACTTCCTCTACATAGACAGCATTATAAAAGAAGCACTAAGACTCTCCAGTGCATCCATGACAGTCCGAGTTGCAAAGAAAGATTTCATTTTGCAATTAGGCAATGATTCCTACAATATCCGCAAAGATGACATCATAGCTGTTTATCCCCAGCTGTTGCATCTTGATCCTGAAATCTATCCTGATCCACTGGTGAGTTTTCCAACAAAACAGTTTGCCAGAGTACTAACAGGAAGAAATAATTCTATATTATAAAACAATTTGGGTTTTGCTCAGTGAATTCTCCCACAGGTAAGAACTTAATACCATAGGCAGAATAATATCAGTATTTGTCCAGGCTCCATCTTTGCCTTAGTATTAGCAACAATTAGGTGCATTAATACTTTTCATTTGTAATTATATAATTAATCAGTTTAAATATCATCCCAATAATTATTTCAGTTTTAGTTTCCTAAGACATGTTTTACCAACGTTGATAAACTACTGGGAAAGAAATGGACTGAAATAACCATTCTATCCTGAGGTTATTAAACAAACCATGTTCATACGTAGAAAATGTTAATGTATAGCACACTACTTTGGATATAGTAAGACAGATGCCATAAATACCATAAATAGCTGCCAAATAATCTGTTTTGGTGATAATTTTACTAAAGTGTACAATACAAAGATGAATACAAATACAAAGTAAGAAAAATATAAACAGTAAAGAAAAAGTGCAAAGATATAGAAGAAAGAAACTTCATATACTCTTTCATACCATTTTAAATATCTCACAGGAAATATTCTTTCAAGCCCATCTAGCCTTTAACTTTCCCAAGTCCCCTTTTTGCTATTTTCAAAAGTTTTTTTTCTTTTTAATCCTTAAATTTAAATAAAACTTCATTAATCTAGGATACGAAACTCCCAGCATGATAAATCTAGCGTTCAGAAGATTATTAATAACCAAGCAGGTAACTTCCTAGAGTAGTTAAGAAAGGTAATAGGTAAATCCAGGGTGCTTTTGAAGGCGCCAAACCATGGCTTAGTATGATGATTTCCCACAGATTTCCAGAACTCTCAAATCTGTAAGAGATTACTATGTTGCTATCTCTTCGTGGGGAGCTTGTGTATAAAGCAAACCTGTGGGTAATTTGAGCCCTCTTCTTGATCTGGAAAGGAGTTCCAAGGAGCCAATGGATTCACAGGCTTCCTTCCCCCCCCCCCCATATCTGGCAGTTTTATTCATATGGATCCATCTTTAATCTGCCATTATTCCCCAGAAGTCCATAATTTTTGTGAAAGTTAAAATTAAATGATAATGCATGTGTATACATGTATGGAGAGAGAGAGAGAGAGACACAGAGAGTGTGTGCTTGGTGTAGTGGTAAAAGTGCTGGCCTAGAAACCAGGAGATTGTTAATTCTTGTCCCACCTTAGACAAGAAAGCCAGCTGGGTCATTTTGGACCAGTCACACTCCTACAGCCTAACCCATCTCATATAGTTAATTGTCGGGAAACTAGCAGGAAGGAGTATGAATGTGGGTTTTCCACCATGAGCTATTGATTAAAATCATAGAGGGATAATAAATAAATAAATAAATAAATAAATAAATAAATAAATAAATAAATAAATAAATAAATAAATAAATAATATATAGATTGGAAGAGAATGATTGTTGCTTTTGGATCCATACTTATTAATGATAAGGAGGAAAAAACTTACTCCCTAAAGAATTTTTGTAATAAGTAGAAAGCAAAGGAAAAAATATCTATATCTATAGACAGTGATAACATTAGAAGTGACAAACTAAATGCAAAATATCAAGGGTATGGCTACTCATTGGGTAAAAAAAAGGAAGCAGAGTTCATTGCTTATTTCATTATCCAAGATTTTCCCACTTCAAAATGCCGTTTTAAAGTATATTCAGTCAAGTGTTAATTTGATCTGAAATTTTTATATATTTCCAACATTTTATCCAATATTTTATGTGAAAGTTGTTTAATATTCTGAAATATATTATCATATTTAATTTATCTGGCTAGTAACATATTCAGCAATTGATTTCCAAATCATCAGAAAAAAGAATACACATTCAGTTTTCATTTGCAACTCTTAAATTATCTTAAGGTTGCTGAGTTAGCACATAACACTGTTTTGAATTTTGTTACAGACATTCAAATTTGATCGTTATCTTGGAGAAAATGGAGAAGAAAAAACTTTCTATCGTAATGGTCACAAATTAAAATATTATTATATGCCATTTGGAACAGGATTGGCAAAATGTCCTGGAAGATTATTTGCTATTAATGAAATCAAACAATTTCTGAGTTTCTTGCTTTTCTATTTTGAAGTGGAACTAGTTGACAACAATGTAAAGTGCCCTTCTTTGGATCAATCGCGAGCTGGACTTGGTGTTTTGCAACCTTCAAATGATATAGATTTCAAGTACAGATTAAAACTTTCATGAATGTAAAGAGCACTATTATATCTTAGCATCAGTCCTCCAAAGAGATAGAAAGGTCCACTGAGTAAAAGTGCTGCAATATACTAGAAAAAAATGAGACAGCTTGGAGAAACTGCTATCATTGTTTTATATGATTGTATAGGAAATATTTTCCAGTGTAAATCAGATTTCTGGACTGATTCCTGTGAGTTCTGGGGATAGGTCTTTCCACTAAATGTGCTTGTATTGGTTTTGAGACCAAATCAGAGTAAAGGGGAAAAAATGAAAGAAGGATATAAATTGACCATCTATAACCCCAAAGCCTATGAGACATGATTACTTCACTAGATTTTGAAAAACGATAGATAACCTTGTACCATGCTGCCTTTTACGTACTTGCAAATAAAGCTTGCAAACATAAGATCATGGGTTAGACTTTAGGTCACTGATAAAATGTGTACAAAACTCATCCTAATACCAGATGAGTATGAATATTTTTTTCAGGCAAGGGCGGTCCAGCTTTCCTTATTGCTTTTGTAGACCCTGATCTTAACATCATCCCAAATGAAGGTCTGGGTGTTGTGGATTTTTGTTTATTTCTATATAACTACTGTGTATAGATTTTATTTTCTTCAATAAAATATTTTATTCATTCTGGAAAGCTTTAAGAGTGTTTTCTTATTCTTCAGCTCAGACAATTTTCAGTGGTGATGACATCTCCTATTATAGAACCAACCAAAATCTGCTCAGTATGTAACATCTAAAAAATATTGAGAGGAAAATTTCAGGGGGAAAATAAGAATTCTGGGTCATGAGCAAATAGAAGGTCACTGTCAGTTTACTTACTGATAGACCAAAGTAACCTCACACTATTTTATTCTTTCTCTGGCAAAAGCAGAACTACACAAGCTTCCTAATACATCAAACGGAATACTGGCTGTGCTATTTATTTAACCTATAATAACCTTCAAAACAAGCAGGCAAAGACTTTTTAACATGAGTAGTGAAAAGAAATAACAAGAATTCATCCTTCAGGCCAGCAAATGGATTCATGTCACATTTTTTTTTAAAAAAATTACTACAGTACCTAGCCAAGTTTCTTTTCTTAGTCTAACAACTGTTACTGTAAATCAATGCAAGGAGAAATCCCATCCACATGTGTCACCTATCTTAGAGTCAGGGTGAGGGAACATAGTTTTGAAAATAGTGTCTACCTTCAATTGAGTATTTTCTATAAGCAAATGCACAGAAGTTAGGCAAAGAACTTTTAACATGGAAAAAGGATGACTGGAAAAAGATAGAAGTATACTGAATAAAATTACACATGGCATGGAGAAAGTAGCTAGGGAATCCTTTTTTTCTGCCTCTCAAAATACTAGGACCTGATACCATCCTTTAAAGTAGAATGGAAAGACATATAAAATAATCACAGGAACCATTTTTTCACACAATATAATATATATTAATATTTTCTACTGATTGTATTGTTTTGATATTTTTTTTCATTTTTAATTGTAATATATACTGCTCACAAAAATAAAGGGAACGCAAACCCCTTCAGATCCATGGTAAAATGTTCCCTTTATTTTTGTGAGCAGTATATATTCTGAATTGTAAGCCATCCAGAGTCATTTACTGAGATGGGCGACTATAGAAATTGAACAAATAAATAAATTAACCTGTAGAATTCATTACCAGGGTGGTCATTAACATGAATGGTTTTGGACGGATTCCACGTAGGAGTTGCATAGAGGAAGAAGGCAATTTGTTTGTCTCTTGCTTGTAAGCACCTTAGAAACAAGACTAACTGACGACATCTTTGTTCACTAACTTAACTATATCCGGAACTAGACTAGGTCGTACCGATGAATACAAAAATTTAGTGTGAAATGCGACGTCGTGGAAGTTTATGTACATGGTTAGTACGATAAGGGAAAACCTCTTTCGTTTCAATCTGTTTACGTCTTTTGATCATTCTTACTTATTCCACTTTCCTCTGGAAGGCATGAACAAAGAGAAAAGAAAATATAGCTGAGTAGAAGTTATGCTAACACCATGGCTATGCATGTATCCTATACATTTCTATCCCTACGTTTTCAGTTTATATGTATTTTGCTTTCTTTACTGCATTCTTTGCAATTATCTTTTCTAGCTATACATATTAAACCAGTGTTTTTCAACTTGGTCATTTTAAGATGGGTGAATTTCAATCCCCAGCATGCTGGTTGGGAGATTCTTAAGTCCACACATTTTAAAATTATCAAGTTTGAAAAACACCACATTAAACTATTTGTTTCTTTCCTCATGTTTTTTCAAAAATAGTTTCTCAACTGATTTTTTTTCTCATCCATAACCAATTTAAATTTTGTTATTCTACCAAGCATCTTTTTAAATATTTCCACTGATGGAGACTTAATTTATTTCACTCTGTTCTAAGTAGTACCTACATCCTCTTTCTAGTCACTGTGTTGGGAGATTAATCTATCTTTTATTTTTTTTGAGACAAGAGCTGTACTTTCTCTTCCAATCATACATCTTTCAGTTCCATTCTTTCATTTCTTTCTTTTTCTTCCTTGTCCATTTTTTCTTAAGAGCCTCCCCTGAATGATTTGACCCACATTCAGAACCTTTTACCATTATGTTTCACTAATTCATAAGGAAACAAATTAAACATATTGATTCATTACTATTTTATGTATATGCATGGATGGACTGGTGTGTAAACCACAGATTTGAAACAAGCAGATATTTCTCAATGACAGTCATTCTTCTCAGTTTTTCTTCAGTCTTCCAAAGATCAGTCTCTTTCTATATTCTGCCTTCTCTGTTATTAGTTACTGCAGCATAAGATGTAATTATCAACATATGAATTTCTACTATCATACACTATAGGAACAATCTAGCTCAGAGGTCCCCAACCCCCGAGCTAAGGACCGGTACTGGTCCACAGCCCATTGGGAACTGGGCAGTGCAAGCAGTGTGCGAGTTCACAAAGCTTCATTTACACATGCACGAGAACTAGATTGCATGTGCAAAACCATCCCTTCCCCCCTATTGCCGCCGCTGCTGCTGCTGTTGATTTGTGGAGCCAGAAGGGTTGGGGACACTGATCTAGATGACATCAATTCATACTTTTTGACATACACTAAATTTGATTTCTTTCATTCATAATTATAATTCAGCTTCCCTTCTATATCAATGCACAATTGCACAAGATTATCTTCATTCAGATCTAAAACACTGTTTCTATTTTTATTAACTGAACAAATATTTTCACTTCCAATGATTTTATTCCTGCTCTTTATCATACACTGCTCCTAAATTCCAAGTCATAATCTACTTTATAATCTGGTCATAGACACTGAATTATGCCACCTGTCACAGCTTTTTTAGAATAGAGAAAGTTGATTACAGCCTCAGTCTTACCTATGCCACATGCAGCATTCTCTGCTAATGTAAGAAAGGTAATTACAACTTTGGGCACATTTTGGTCAGTTGGCCTTATGCCTGACAAAAGCCATATTTTATCCCAAGCATGGTCAAGCTGTTCTATATAAACTTAGCTTTCTAATCTAGTAATTATGTTTCAAGTCAATATTCTTTGCTCAGATCTCATCAACTAAGAGATGGATTCAGAATACCGACTCACTTATGAATTTGGAATTACTATGTGGTATATTATATATCGTATACCATACAATTTAAGAATATGAAGATTTTTATCTCTGTCTTAATACCATACACATATAGGGAGACAATAGGTAAAGAAATGCTCAATTTATGTTAGGATTGTAGACTTTCTGAAAGCCTCTGGCCAGACAGAGTCACCTAATAAGGGACATGGGCAGCATAACAATTTAATAAATAAAATAAATAAATATTACTTTCCCTACTCTGATTCCTTACATATTTTGGATATGTTAAATATGCTATATACTGTTCCACAAAAAAATAGTTATCTGAGTGGCAAATTAAAATATGTCCGGCTGTATTTATTATGTTATGCTAATATTTCTAGCATTATAATTTTCTTTCTAAATTTATACTTTATTTTTAAAATATAAAGGCAACTACAATAATTTAAAACAGGTACTGTTTTCCATACAAATCTATTGTCATTCAAATCATCATATTTCTTGAAATGGGTTCTTTACACTGCACAATCCATCTTCAAACCCCATGGACTTCAGCACTTCAACACTGTAAACACAAAATGGAATCTTCATTATCCCTGTAGAATACCTGGAACAACCTATTGTCAGCTTTCTCCATAGAACCTTAGCCAATTTATCTGTACCTAAAGTAAACATTTCTTGGAAAAGACTGCTAGAAAACATTTAAGAGATTTGGAAATTCATGGATAGAGGAAAAACAACTCCCCCCCCCACAGAAAAATCTGCAAACATAAGGTTAGTGTTGATAATAGCATAATGCTTAATGAGCATTGAAACTGTTATATCAGAGATTTAATTGCAAATGTGTTTGGTCTCACTCTTCAAACAAATTTTTGTTCAACAAAACTGAAGAATAGGTTGCCTAATGGACTAGCAAGATGTGTTTATACACCATGGACATGTTATTTTTATATTGTTTTCAACACTCTAGACCATGTCAAACTCACAACGTCATGTGACGTCGTGCAATATATCGGAGCTTTTTTGCCATTGCGCCGTTACCCCACCCGCACCGAGGCCATACTACTTTGGCCGGGTACCCGACCGTCAAACTGTGGGGACGAGATCTGTTTGTTCATACTCGAGGAAGTTATAATAAATAAACCAGTCACTAAGATATGTAGATCAGAAGATTTTATAACAATATTTTAACTATGTTTTGTATATTAAATGAAAACAAGTTTGTTTTAATTTAAATTTTAAGTAGAGAGATTATCTCTCATTAACTGAGTACAGAGCTGCATTTGGATCACAGTTTATAGAAAGAATGAGTATCTTTTGACAGATATCCTAAACAGAATGCTCTTTTAGTATGATGATTATAACCAATGAATGGGAATGGGGGAGAGAGAGAGGGAGAGAATTAGAGAGGAAGAGAGGGAAAAAGTTACATTAATGCATTTGAAAAATTTAAAAGTATAAATTATAAGATACATATTGATTATGGGGTTAAGAATATATAAATATATTTCTCAACTTTACAAGGAGGACACATGTAGCCGAAATAGCACTGCCAAGCACAAAAGGTATATAGGAACAATCCTGGCAAAGCCCTGAGAGTTATAGAAGCAAACATGGTTTCCTAAAGCAGCCTCAATGACTTAATGATGGTAACCACATGCCCAATTCATGCGTTGCCATCAGAATCTTATAGACTTCCAAAATCATACAAGCAATTTTGCTGGGAAAAGGGCAGTGTTGTAGGTTTGTGATGAGCTTAATGAAGAAGTGGGGAGAAAGAAATGAGTAAACAAAAATAGAAGGAGTAAGGGAAAAAAATAAATGAATAAGGGGATATTTTAAAAGATGTATCTCAGAGTAGGCAATAGGAGAAACTTATAAGAGGAATACTTGCAATAGTCATTTAAAAACTGCATAGAAAAATGCAGAAAGAATGAAAGCCTACATTAGAAAAAGTTGCATGGAAACAGTAGTGCATTAAGGAATGTTGCAGACAAGCATGTGTAAAGGAAAGTTAGAGATGGTAATCTCAGTTTTTTCAGAGTGAAGTTTGTGTTTTTAAATAAAAAATAGAAATATTCACAAAATAGACTGATACTTGAATACCTTCTATTTTGTGTGAGATGAATTCCAGATGTGGATGGGGTATCATCTCCATCATGCCCAGGTACCCCAGGTTCACCTACTTGCTTAGGAAGCTTTGACTCAATTATGGAGGCTAATATCTACCTCTTGGGGTGTTACTGGACAGTATTAAGCTGTCATCTGTAGGTATAGATCATAGCTCACTGGGGCAAAGGTCTTAAAGATTAGGGTCAACACTGTTCAAAACTATATCCCAGGTCACTCAAGATACCTGCATCTAGCAAAAGACCATATTAATGAAGTAATTAATAAGAAATGTTTAATGAAAAGATGGGTTGACATGATAGCAGTTTTCCAGTATCTACGGGGTTGCCACAAAGAAGAGGGCATCAACCTAATCTCCAAAGCACAAAAGGGCAGAACAAGAAACAACAGATGGAAACTGATCAAGGAGCGAAGCATCACTTAGCTTTACATCCATAAATTGCTTCTTAGAGCCAATTTCATCAATAGTATTTTTGTCTACATAAGAATATATAAATAGGTTTACTTTTGATTTAAATATTTCAACAGCTTATTTAAAGGAAATCAATACCATCTCTTCCCACAATATTCTTTCTTATATATGATTTAACTACTAATGTCCTGATGGAAAATTCTCCCTTTTATTTAGCTTGTTTTTCCCTCTTATCCCATTCTTTGAATTATTTTGCCTACTACTGTATGTTTTCTGTGCTTTGTAATACTGCTTACTGCTAAAGAGAACAGCACAATGCATGCTCTTAGTATAAACTTCATATAAAGGACCATTCAGGGTAAGGAAGTGTCCCTTCAATCTTAACATATGATATTCAGATTTATTTATAACATTTGCATAATTATTTAAATTGATGCAAACATTTGCAAATTATGTCACTTCAGTACATACACCAATACACAGATGGTACAAATTGATAGAAATAACATACACTTAACATCTATAATATCTAAATTATTATGGTCATAGTAGATCTAATCTGCTATTTTAGGGAGTTGTCTAGATGCAGATTTTTTATTTCCTTTAAACATTTGATGAATGTGTGATTCAGTACCATTTTTCATACACAAAATGTTTTATCCCAAGAATGCCATTCCTGGTCTTCCTCCAAATTTGAAAATGACTTTTATTTTAATGTTCTTTTTATACTGTTTTTTTTTCTTCCAAAGTATCCTATTCATTTTACCAAGTTCTATACCACTAATCCCATTCTGGTTCATTTTATAGTATGGATTAAAAAAAAAAACCTTTTTCCATAGCCTGCACAAAATGCTTTTTTCAACACAGAAGTTATTAATTCTAACACTCGGTATATTAAGAGAGAGTGGATTTTTCACTCTGGACATGCTGCTTTCCCCTTAACCATAGACACATTCCCGCTGAAATGTAGCCCTAAAATATTCAACAATGGCCTTCAAGGCAAAACAACAGAAAATTGTCTATCCTGATTTGCTCAGCTAACATGCAGTCCACTGCTCTGGGCTTAAATTAGTATGAATTTGCTATGAGGAACCTTTCCTGGCTGCTCCTGATCTGACAGGCATCAAAGAGGTTTTCATTTCCAGCCGGTTATTAATTTACATATTTCATAGTGTGATGGAAAAGAAGGCCCAGAAGAATAAAAAGAGCCCTGAGGCTGGAGCAGGTTAAAGCAAGGATGTCCAAAGAAAGTTAAAAAATGATCCCAAAAGTTAAGATGGTGCCTTCAAAACTCTACCTTTTTTATGTGTGTCTCTATTTAGGAAACTTACCAGCAAGGATGTGTGAAATATAGATGATATTTCAAATATTTTACCTTGAATTCAAAAATTGTAAATGCACATGAAGACTAACAGCTGTTACTAGTCCAACTAAATTTGACCAGTCTCCTTTGAAAAGAGTTTAAAACTGTAGCCATCATTATGTCTAATGGCAGAGGATTCCATAGTTTAGTGGTATAGATAGAATGCTCTTTCCCCTAATTCTGTTTACGAATGAACAACTGAAACAGAGAGATTAATTGTGTATCAATGTAGCTCGAGCCTAAGGCTATAGTGTCTGCCTAACAGAAATACATGTGGTAATTTTTTTACAACATCCTAGATAAAGCTGCATGTAATACAGTGATTATTTGATAAGGACTTAGCCTTAAGAGTTCGGCCTTGAGTATATAGCCTTGACCGGCATCAGTCAAGGATTTTCGATATAATAGGCATCTTTAATCTCTAATACAGTAAAATATGCCATCAATTATCCTTGAATCTTTAGACAACTGAAGTGATTTTTTTTCATCAAATAGTGGGATGACCAAATAGATCACCAAACTAGACACATTGCATTAAATTGAGAGCAATATAGAGACCTTGATTATTTTAATCAGATGAGGTATAGACAGTAAGCATATCAGTGAAATGAGGAAATTTCAGGACAACAATATTGCTGTACTTTGAATTCAAAGATGCACAAGAATGATTCCTGAAGCCTTGCCTGAGGCCTCTTGAGCCAAAGTTATACCTGAAGTGATATTTTTAAGGGGGAAATTACTATATTCACTGAAAGGAAACCTATTTGATGTTTCTAATGTATTTTAAAAAATATTTTTGCAGCCTCAATTTTAATTTTTGGACATTAAAAGATGTATATTATTTGATAAAAATGTTCATTTGTTGAGTCCTTGGTGCTCTCTGAGTTTGATTGTTTTCTTGCAACCATTTCATTACCTAATTACTGTAGGTAACGTCATCAATGCTAGAACAGAGTGGGGTTTGCTCTCTTAGAGTGGGGTTTGCTCTCTCTCTAGCTTTAAAGATGTTACCTACAGTAGCTAGGTAGTGAAATGTCTGCAAGAAAACAACCTAGCTCAGAGAGCACCAAGGACTCCACAGTTCAATCCTAAACTACAAATATTCTCTTCTATTAATGCTCATTTGATTTTAAAAATATCTCTCATCTTATGTCCAGAAGATCTCAATGCAGAGAGAATACATTAGTCAGTGTAAGTATTTTGAGTCTCCATTAACTATTAAGCTAGGAACAGAAAGTTTGATTTACTATTAAGCAAGTTATCTGTCCTGCAGCTTTTGCAACTCCATTAGATTTGACTATAAAAGGTCTCAGAATTATTTATTTCCTGTTTTAGATTTTTTTTATCTACCTGCCATAGCAGTAGGAACTGTTGCTTATTTAAAGTTAACTGAAGGAAGTTTTAAGAACAATCCCACTAAAATAGTAACTTATAATTTGCAACAACAACAAAAACAACAACAATCCTCTGAATGTGAATCTGAAAATCTTCCAAACAGCAGCTGTGACAAAACTATTGCAGAATGGAATCATTTTGAATGCCTTTCAGTGTCGGATTTCCACTAGCTGTTTGTCTATAATAGTTAAAATTCAAACATAAATTCCAAAGAACTTCTCTGCAAAAGTCCGTATTTTGAAGGACGACGACAATAAGGAGAATTGTTGTATCTTTCACATACAGAGCAATAAAGGTGGTTCAGTATCTGAAACTATAATCCAGTTTGCTGAGCCATTGATGTTAATGGACAAATCAATATAAAAAAGCATTGTTTTAATATGAACATTCAGTGAATGTTCTGTTTGTGACTGAGTCTCCTAAGAATGTCCTACTTTTAGCAGAAAGATAATCCAGTTATATTACAGAAATCTTGTTCTATCCATACAAAAATAGGAGAAAGAGCTGAAAATCCCTGTAAATCACCTTCTAATTTTTCAGGCTTAGTCTGTGAAAGGCACAAAGCGGTATTGACCTAGGTACATTCCACTTGCATGTTTTACTTTGAAAAGCAGGAATCAAACTACTTTTTTTGTATGAGAGAGATACCGACAATTTGAGTCGTAGAACTCCTGTGTCAATTCCATCTCTTATACTCTTGTGCAAGATGTTTCTTGGCTGAAAGCAGCCAAGGTTATAGAGATATGCAATGTGTAGTATCTTCAAGAAATAGTTAATTTACTACATCTTAACTGAGTCATCAAATGATATCTAAGATTCTAAATTGGCTGTTCCAATAAAGACTGTTTCAAACAGGGATGGGTTGTAGTGAGTTAGGAAGATGGCCTTTATGGAGATATACAGATTCTATAGCCAAATTGAGGATGACTAAAAAAATGTTAAATCCAGAATGTCCAGATAATGTTTAGAAGTAGATCATTTATTGCATTACAATCTCAGTTGTACACACCTAGTAGAGTTAATTTCCTGGTCCGGTCTACCTAATGAGGCAGACATAAGTAGTTTGGTGCCATTCTTGGTGAGTTTATGTAATTCCTTTTCCCAAATTGATAAATTGAGAAATATTGTGGCATCCGCCATATCTAA
>NW_015386456.1:660357-666849 GCF_001527695.2 Protobothrops mucrosquamatus | reverse complement strand
GAATGTCCAGATAATGTTTAGAAGTAGATCATTTATTGCATTACAATCTCAGTTGTACACACCTAGTAGAGTTAATTTCCTGGTCCGGTCTACCTAATGAGGCAGACATAAGTAGTTTGGTGCCATTCTTGGTGAGTTTATGTAATTCCTTTTCCCAAATTGATAAATTGAGAAATATTGTGGCATCCGCCATATCTAAAATTGAATGAGAGTGATATATCCTCTTGCATATAGTTTGTTATAATCAACAGTTATTCATTTAACTAATACATAAACATCAAGATTCCAACTCAGATGGAATTGGCAACTCTCTGCTAATAAAGTGGAATGTTGGCCATTGTACAAAATTTTTGTCCACTCTTTTTTCTTATGGGAGAAATTATCTCAAGTTCAGGTATATTTTATTTTTTTATAAAATGCTTTCCCATTCTTAGTGGCACTCAAGTCAACACGCTTCTGTTTTTTCTGCGCTACTGTATCTCCCACCCCCTTGTGAACTAACTTAAACTGAAAGATGATGACTGGCCCAAAGATAAGAGACCTCTCAGTATAAAAGTAAACTATGGAGCTTTATGGGCACTGGCCTCCAGAAACACACATTTTCCATCAGTGGCAATAACACAAAAGAGAGGGAAGCAGGCAAATAGGGGCATGGGAGGAAGTGGGAAGAAACTGTAACGTTTATCAAGCATCAGAACTGCCTCAAGATTGCCAGAAGGAAGGAAAATAAAATATGTAAGAAGGAGTATGTCTTTGTTCATGCCTGCACTGCAGCATCCCTGACCCCAGTGCCCTATGCAGTTTGGGCTAAATTGTTCTTCCCCTCCACTGATTTTGAACGGAAGAGAAGCAGAAAAAAGGATCCTGTAGTTTGGGACAGACAGTCTCCTCTGAAAGGGGATTCTTTTTTGCTCACCGTGGCCCTTTAATCCTTGAATACATTTTTTAAAAATATGTACTTTATTGCAGCAGTTTTAAGAATTAAACTCCTGGGATTATGAATTGCCTTTAAAATAAAAATGCAGGAAGAACACTGCAATTATTAGACAAATTTCCTGAATATTAGATCTTCAAAATATGTGATTTTTAGATCTTTCCTGCCAGCATTTCTTGAATATGTCCTTTTACAAGTATCTTAGACAACACATTTTAGATTGAAAGGATATTTGTATTTATTATTATTTCGTATTTTTATTCATAGACTTTCCACCATTAGAATCAGCTGCTTCTGTCCATGTTAGTTAGAACAAGAAACCAATATAAAAATTCCCTTGAGTTTCCTTCACTCCCAAATTGATGTTCTTTTCTTAGAACAAATATAGAAGTCCACTGCTTTTGGATTTTTAAAAAATATTTCCTAACCTTAATCTACATGGGATGTCCTGATGTTCTTTTGCCTAAGTACTCACAAGACCTGATGTTGCTTAGTTTTTTTCAAAATTGATCAAGACAAGCTAGGTACAATGACAATTTCATGATTAATGGTTGCTTTGAACAACTAAACAGCAGGATCTATGAAGTAAATTTATTTTACTGAAAATATTATAAACTAGTATACATTATAGGTATTGTAATACTATAATAAAGATATTTAGGTTATTATAATTGCATTTGCTAAGTATTTAATGGGAATAGTGGTGGTACTGTGGTTAGAATGCAGCATTGCAGGCTAACTCTGCCCATTGCCAGGAGTTCGAATTTGAGCTTAAGGTTGACTTAGCCTTCCATCCTTCCAAGGTTGGTAAAATGAGAACCCAGATTGTTTGGGGCAATATGCTGGGATGGTAAACTGTTTAGAGAGACTGTAAAGCACTGTGAAGCAGTATATAAGTCTAAATGCTATTGCTAATTTAACTGAAGTAGCACTAGAAAATAATTATCAATAAAGTCTTATGCTTCTTGGTTCTAATTCACAAATGATATCTAATTTCAATAAAAAATAGATTTTATGGAAGATGGATATTCAATCATTGGACTTTGTCCAATGACAATAAAAGTTCAAGTTGTAGTATCCAATGTGTCAATCTACATTATCTTGTATTACACAATAGTGTGATAAATAGTTTATATACACTCACACGGACTAAAGGTTGAAACAGCTTCCATGTTGGATAGGTTTATTATTTATTATGGTTATAAAACAAAATAACGGTAATTCAGTGGGAATTTCAGTAACTGAGTATATCTAATTTATTTCATAATATCTTCCTTGTATCAGCTTTTGGATTAATATGGAAACCCAAACATGCACTGGCAAAACAGAAATATGTAACAATCTTATATTGAAACTGAAAATGTATCACATTTTTATATATTTTGAATTGAGTTGGAAAAACTATTATTCCAACTATTCCACTAGTTAACTATTAGTTGGAAGTTAGAGGTAAAGTTGCCTCTTGTTAAATGATAAACATTGAATAATGCACAAGATTAATCTAGATAACTTTTTCAGAAGCTTAATGATAGCTGGTATATTAGGAGCTTGATGGCTTGCATGACTAGGATGCTGGGTTGGAGGTTAGCAAGATTGTGTTCAAGACCTGAGTACTGCTGTGGGGTGGGATTGAGCTGCCATCCTTTGCTCCAGCTCCTGCTGGAGAATAAAAAGGGCTTCCAACTCTGCATCCCCCAGGCAACAGTGATGTCACCGGCTGATGTAGAACTTTGTGTTGATAAATTTTGCTCTGCCTTGATAACCAAGCATTTGTGGTCGCTACTTTTTTTTTTTAAATAAAGTTTTATTTCTGTTCTTTTCTTTACATCAATTGATGCTATGTTTTAAAATGTACAAGTAGAATCTTAATCCAGTGTTCTACACCTGTGGATGAAACTCCAAGATAATCTGTACATCCTGTGTGTGCACATTTTCTTCTTTATTATTTACAACAGAATATAATCAGAAGCACAAGTTAAATTTGGGACACCACTAAAATCCTTAATTTGGATTTATGAAGTTTGCAAATTTGTGCTTTTGGAAAATGGTTTGAAAAAGCAACTAGCCATATAAATTAACCTGGAATAGAAATGCTTTATGACAGTGATGGCGAACCTTTTAGAGACCGAGTGCCCAAACTGCAACCCAAAATCCACTTATTTATCGCCGGGTGCCAGGTGGGCGTGGCCCACTGGGTGGGCGTGGCTGTGGTGGTCATGGTAGACTGGGTGGGTGTGGCCAAGGTGGGTGTGGGGAGGGATGCCTGTGGGGGCCGGGCAGGGTTGGGGGAAATCCAGGGGGTCTTTGGCAGGTGGGGTGGTGAGCAGGAGGCTCGTCCTGCGGGGTAAGACGAGGCAAGGCGAGGCAGGGCGGGAGTGCCATTGTCACAGGGCAAGGTGAGGCAGGGGCCGGGGTGGCTGCTGCCTGAAACCATCGGCCCCTGCACACAGAGGCCAGTGACTGCATGGGTGCTGGGATGCATCCAGCCATGTGGGACCTTGGCGAGTTAGCAGGTGACTGGTTGAAGAGGGATGGTTGCCATCTCTGGGGCATGGCGCGTGTGCCCACAGAGAGGGCTCTGAGTGCCACCTCTGGCACGCGTGCCATAGGTTCGCCATCACTGCTTTATGATATCCAAAGTTCAATGACCAATAATTTTCAATGGCGGAAGCTAATCTGCATACTCAAAACAAAGATACTTGTTGTTGAAAGATTCATATTAAGGACTCACTGCTATTCAAATCCAGGTGTGAAAGTGATACTACAAAGTGATTTTATTCATTGGTCCTCAATTACATATTTAATACAACATAGCACACTATTTTCTCTTATACCAGACTTTAAATATCATAAATATTATTTTATTATATTTCTCTTTTTAGTCATAAAAATTAGGAGTTCACATTTGATAACAGGAAACCTGTTTACAAAATAAAAATACTTTGTTCTGCAATCTGGCACTTAAAAGTATGGTTAATAATAACTGATATTAAAAGGGAATGATAGGGCAAACAAAATAATTTGCAGCACAACAATGAGATTGTGTTAAAATCATGTTGGGTAAGTGAAAGACATCCTATGAACAAAATATTTCTAAGTGACAGAATGGAACTAAGAAACTGAAGTTCTCAATAGCTATAGCCTGATACAGTAAAAAGTTCTTCTATAGTTCAAATCTTCAGAAAATGAATCCCCTGGTATAAACAACCCCCCTCCCACTGCATACCTATAAATTCCAAACGTAAATTTCTATACATTTTCTGTTAATATATTTTTTTTCTCTCCCTCTCCCCACTTCCCTAAAAGTACTTGAATTCACAAAAGTTGAACTAGGAAGAATACAAATTCAACATTTGTTTAACAAATCTTTTTGACCTGCAATTTGGATAAATTGTTACTGGAAGACTGAACAGGTTTAAAAGTGAATTGCTATATTTAACTGGAAAACAATGGAATTCTTTTGGTCTTTTCCTCATTTATTTGAAGCAATTTTGCAAATCAACATGCAACATTATCTATTCCAGAATCTACCTTGCACTGATAGGTTTAAAGTTTATTTCAGCTGTTGTAATATCACAGTATTCAATATATCGGATTCTTGTAATGTCAGGCTTTCATCTGTAAGTTCTTTATGTGGAAATGTAGTCAAAAGAACAAAGTCAGTTGTGGCAAACAAAGGCCGAGACTGGACAATAAAATTTCGTATATCTGTAATCCTGTTGGCATGAATAAGATTTACAATTTAGTTGTTGGATCAGCAGAATTTTATGATATTATAAAATGGAAGATTGGAAGGAATTCTGGAGATCATCTGTTCAGTTCCAAGATCCTGCAGGAAAATTATCTTACTTACCTATGTGTTTGATTAAATCTTTGTATTAAACGACTGCCATCAGCTAAACGAATCTGGATCTTAGTTGTTGGTACAGTGGCATCTATTGGAATAGTGGCATCAAGAAAAGGTTTGTTTTCTTCTTCTGGAGATGAAGGTGTGCTAACAATCTCAGGAGTAAGGCTAAAAGAAAATAAAACAAGGTAGGAAAAAGATACAGGACATGATTCTGGAATTCTTTCCAATTTCTTATTCGCATATTTGATCTTGGTCATGTGATCAGAAGCATACAGGTAGTCCTTGACTTATGAACAGTCACTTAGTGAACATTATGACAGACACTCCCAAAGGTACTTACAATTTGATTCCAAAGTTCCGATGGCCGCCCCACCCTCACTCACATGACCTTGTTGTGAGAACTCAACAACTGGCCTGAATCTATGTGTCCTATGGGCACATGATGGTGATTTATGATTTTTTTTTTTTGCTGAATGTGGTGTTTACTTCTGGATTCTGGTAAAAATGTTCTATAGTGCACAATGAGTTTGCTAAACAACTGCAGAGTTCACTTGATGATCACTGAAAACAAAAAGGTCTTAATAGGGTCAGTCATGTGATGATCATCACAATTTACAACCGTAACTGTCAGACTCCATTATGGTTATAAATTGAGGACTACTTGTATAGTGTTCAAGAATGAAGCAGCCAGCAGCATTACCCAAATTACCACACTCATTTGTCTGATAAATTCAGAATCAAGAAAATTTGGAGGGCATTATGTTGCTTATTCCTTGTCTAAACTATTGAAATGTTATGAATAAAATTGCACTATTGTTTACTTAATTTAAAGAACATGTCTTTTGCAGGAGTAAAAATATTTTGCAGATTGCAAACACCATCTTTGCAGATTTACTCTTCTAGGAAAAACCCTTGAGCAGAATTGCCTTGACTGAATATTTAGTCCTTATCTGTTTGTTTATAAACACTCAACTACCGTAATTGGTTTTGACATGTCTGGAAATTCTAATAAAATATATGTAAAAAATTTGATCATTTCATAGTACTAACTAACAATTTAATAAACTATACTTAGCTACTGCTTTTATTTTAACTTCTGAGATACGTTCTTGATATTATTTGTTCCATATTTAATAATTTAAGAAAACATTAACATTCAGACTAGAAACTGGGAGACCGCCTTAGCATGAAGTCAGCTTGGGCCATTTACTGTCTCCCAGTCTTATGTAGCAGGCAATGGCAACCACTTCCAAAAAATCTTGCCAAAAAAACTGCAGTGAATTGGCCAGACAATCACTGTGTGTTAAGATTCATTTGAAGGCATGGGAAAAAAATGCAAAAAACAACATACATAACTCTTCCCCAATACAGTACTTTTAAATATATCAGTACTGCAACTCCCAGAAATTGCATACCACAATATTCCAAACTCCTACTTTCAAATGCAATTAATAACACTTCAGTATAATTTCTTTTTAAATGACACTGGTGGTTTTTTTTAAGAGACTAACCTTCCAAGTTTCTGACCTTCTCCACTGAAAGCTTTGAACTTCAGTCTAGGTCTTACATATTCCTGCTCTTGATGGTCTTCCATATCTAAATTAACTTGACCTCCATGCACTAGTCGTTGAAGTTCAGCAGGAATCTCTCTTAGCAGCAGAAAAAAGAACAACAATGAGGAAACCTATAGACTAAGTTGAACAGTGAA
>NW_015386456.1:606776-660291 GCF_001527695.2 Protobothrops mucrosquamatus | reverse complement strand
ACCTTCCAAGTTTCTGACCTTCTCCACTGAAAGCTTTGAACTTCAGTCTAGGTCTTACATATTCCTGCTCTTGATGGTCTTCCATATCTAAATTAACTTGACCTCCATGCACTAGTCGTTGAAGTTCAGCAGGAATCTCTCTTAGCAGCAGAAAAAAGAACAACAATGAGGAAACCTATAGACTAAGTTGAACAGTGAATTGTTAAAAGTGATTTGGTTTTTGCCCAACTGTTTCTTTAACATTCTATCAAAAAATAGATACACTCTTCTCTATAGCCTTGCATATATTTAAGGTGATCATATTTGTTTGGAAAAAATAAAGGACAAACCTGAAAAACAGACAAATCTGAAAGAGGTTGATAAAGATAGAAAAAGGATAATTGTTTATGTTTTTAACTTTACAAAGAAAAATTCAAGAGCAAAACCAAGAAAAACTTCATAAACATACTGTATATTCTAATAAAATTATCTAAAATCAAATAGTATATATAAATTTAACTTTAAAAAGAGAATCCTGTTTCCATATTTTTCACATAAATGTGAAAGGCTGTGCATTAACGGGTATCATTTGTACAGCAAAAATTAAATGACCAAAATAAAGGACGAAAGTTGAATTTTTGTCAAATAAATAAATCTAAAAGACAGCTTTCTGAAATAAAAGACTCTGTTTTATAATACTGCAATATGGCCACTATCTGGAAGGCAGACAGGGTCAGAACTATCTGGACCTCGAAGGAAATGCCCTTGTCCTGCCAAATGACACTGCTTGAGTGACAATTCAGAGAGCATGCCAATCCTGTTAGACTTACTGGACAGGAAGCATAACTAGTGACAGGCAATCCTGCCAATAGCCAGGTTTTGCGCCATGAAAAGCTTTATAGCTGACAAACAGAATCTTTAAACTTACTGGGCAACTAGTACAAAGTAATAGGGTTACATGTATATTAATGTATACCTATAACTACTCTCACTACTGCATGTTGGACGGGACATCGAAGGTTCACCAGAAGTTCTCGTTGAGGTTCATTTTACATAACTTCACTAGGTCCATTCTACATGGTTCCGAGACAGTCGTATTCATACCAAAAGGTTAGGTCTTTTACCGTATTAATTACGTGTTCTACCTAAATACGTTTCCGGAAGGTTCCGTATTAACGATGGACAAGAAACTTGTATTCGTTACCCTCTAGCAAAATCCTAAGATCCACCATGGGCAGGTGACCCCAAAATCTACAGCCATTGTTCTTACAAGAGTTGATTCTAAGCCTGTTCTTCCTGGTCCAGATGCCCACAGCACTGAGATAAAATCTCAACATCCATGATGGATTGAGATATATAACTGGGTATCATCAGCATGCTGATGGATGACTTCACCCATCCTCACCCAGTGGTCTCATTCAGATATTAAAAGAATATTTCTGAGGAACTCTGAGCAGTTAGAGCAGACAGGTCCTGATAATACATGAAGAGATGTCATAGTTGTTCAGCATAGTGGATTTTGCAAAAACCATAGGAAACAGACTAGCACTCAACTTGGCCATTAGCCCAGTCCCACATGCTAAGGGTTACCTTGGTACCTCAGCTCATTGAGCCAACTGGACCCAGGTCAGTACTACCACCAATGTGCAGTCAAATGTCACTGCTGCTGTTACACAAGTACTAATCACTGAGCAAGCACTTATCATCACTAGCATCCAACATCCCATTGCCTAGCAGCTCCTCCTGCTGCTGCTGCTGCCACCAAGCAATTGGTTTCCCTATCCAGTTAGTCACCTCCATCTCCAGTGTCATCTATGGCTTCCATACTGACTTTGATTACTATCAGTATATTCTACTTCCCACAAGGCTGCTTCTTGCCAACTATTCTGGAGCTCTAATTGTTCATGTTTTCACCACTACTGCTCCCAAAATCCTTAATATCCAGTAATAGCTTCAATGGCACCAGAGGTCTCTCCTTTCCTTTCACTACCATCACCTTTGTCTGTTATTAAATGCAATATATACCTATCTAAACTCTGGTACCCATCAGAAATTATTATCTTGCCTCAGCACCATTACAAAAAGCTATAAATAAGTCTCAGAAACACCAAAGGAAAAGTTGTAATCTAAGAATGACAACTAGAATGTAGTAAATTTATCAATATTACATTTTAAAATTGCATGAAGTGAGACCATAAAATAGGGAAAGCATGGACACTACAGTGTCTGGAATTATTTCCAACCTCTTTAACAGTGAGACCCATAGGAGATACCTTTTTTCTTCTCTAACCTGTTATATCCATATAGTTCTAAACTTCCAACATACATATTTCTCCATAGATGCATGGACATGCATTGCCTCTGAATGGGTGTATGTGTCTGTGCATGCATATGTGCATCTAGAATATGTGTTCCCGCTCCTTCCATTCATTGCTTCTGCATGTTTATTGATATGTGTACATTTTCTGTCTAGATATGGTCAAGGTGTCTTTATATATGTTGCATTTTTGTTTAAGCTAGCTTCTGTTCTTGTTTTATGTTATATCTGTTTGTGTATCTGGGTCTAGGTGCACTGAGAAGGGCAGGACAGGGTGCCTAGAGAAACCAGATAGGGCATCAATTCTGGAATTCTTTCCACCTCTTAATAGCAGTTCTGTCCTGGGGGGTTAAGAATTAAACATTACAGCATTCCAAGCTGCTCTCCTATATCTCCCATAGGGAATTTGGATTTTTTTTCTGGAATGTTATCTTCTTCAATTCTTTGCTAGTTCCAGGCTATTGTGTGCTTCGCTCACCACACTCAATATGTGGGTTCTATTCTCTGACAAACGTTTTAGATAATTTATTTACATAATTTATTTCCAATATTTCATTAAATTGGAAAGAACAACAAAAGATCTGGGGGATTTGAGAGAGCCATCTTTTCTGAAATGATTCTTTTTCTTGTGTCAGCAGACATGCTTAATTACAACTCCCATATTTCCTGCTGAACATAGTTTGGAGTTTATTATGCTATTCTAGCTCTAATTGTTTTTTGAAACAAAAGACATAGTTTTGAAATATTTGTAAAATTAAAAGTACTCTATCAAGATGTTTTTATAAATCACACATGCATGATTCGTACCGGTCAAATCTAGGGAATAGAATTGTTTAGCAATTATCATCTGTTTATTTGCTTTGGAAATCAAAGAAGTACTAATTGGTTGCAAATAACTTTTTCTTTCTTACATATTTATTATTTCCCTGACCTTAAAAGTTTATCCACCTCTTTGAACCTTCATATTAATGAGAACAGTCTACTTGACATTAGTGAATTGGTGCTCCAGAAATGAAATCTCTTTCCCCAAGAAATTCTTTAAAAACTTTTCTGATTCTCATAAGAATAAAGATAATCAATTCATTAAGATTGTAGCACTAGCTTTATATTTAATTTTGTAGGTAGGTAAATAGGTGACTTCTAATAGAAGGTTTTATGGAACAAATGTTTTAAACGAAGCTATTTTGACAACATCTTTTGCGTTTATCTTAACTTTTTTTAACTTACTGTAGTTATTTAAGTTTCTTTTTGCAAAAGCAAATTCTTGCTGAATCAGGAAGCTCTCTTAAATATTTCTCCAGTTTTCATAAGGCATGTGGCAAAAATATCTTGATGTAGTGCTTAAGATGCTGAACTAGAAACTAAGAAACTGTAAGTTATAGTTCACACTTAAGCATGAGACCTAGAGGACTTGCTGAATTAAAATTAGAGGTCAGTTTCTCTCAAAGGGTGGTTGTGAGGAAAATAGAATCAGGAACACTATGTGTACCCCCTTAGTGTACAAAAATAGGGAAGGACTGTACATTTCATAATAAATAATTTTTCATGGGACCTTATAGTAATTTTCCACATTGATCTCCCAACATCATTTAACACATTTGGATTTTTTTTTTAGGAAATATTCAGCAAAAAAAATTCTCTACTTTTTATTCTGAGTTTCATCTGACTTGCTTAGACAGAGCATCTACTATATCTCAGATTCATTAGCAAGTCTATCTTGAAGAATATAAGCACAACCTCCTACTCAATGAATAGAAAATCTACAAAAATATCAAGGCAATGCAAATGTATACCAATGTATTATTGTACTAATATTATAAACCTACCCTCTTTTAACAGATTCAAGAAACTGAGCATTGACTGGATCTGTGTAGGATCTCAGCTCTCCATCATCTAAGCTGAAGCCATTCCTCCACAATTTAAGCAAGATCTCAACCTATTGATAAATCATAATAATGACTTATAAATTATGATTTTGAAGACAAAAATGTTTCTACCAATACATATTGACCTGATTCTCAGTATTATAGCACTTAATTTAAAATGATCATCTGAATCCTTTAAAACTATACAATAGTTCCAATTCAGAATCTTTCTAACTATTGGGAAACAAATAGCTCTGCACAGAAATGCAGAAATTGCAGCTTGCCGAACTAGAGCACAATATTTCTAGTAAAAAGCTCTCCCTTATGATGTTAGCCACCCTTCTGCTTTTTAATGCATCACTAACTATAGCTGTGGATAGTTTTTTTCAGTATATTTCCTATCCAATTGAAAAAAGTGCTTATTTGACAAACTACTCTGCATCCAAGAATACTAGGAGCAGTAGCTTCTACTTTGTCCTTCACAAGACATTCTCTTCATGTAGGAAGACTACATGGCCCACTTTCCTCTACAATGAATCATGGCCCTCCCTTCTGCTAGTCCTGGCATTTGACATGACTATGTCTACCTGGACAGGTGGGAGACTGAATTCAACCTTAGTGCATTATAACGTTCACATATGAATTCATGATGTACATAGGGACAATTAATTAGTGCTGAAAAGCCTAGAGCAGAACTTGCTAATATAGCACAACAGGTCTCTATATTGCCATATCTATTCTTCAGGCATACTACATGTAAGTGTAGACCATAAAATGTATTTGTTTATTTGTTGTAAGAAATCAAAACAGTAAAATAAAAATAAGCTATTCAATATATTAAAAGGTTATCTACCTAATTTATCTAAATTCAAGATAGTGAGTCTTCATAATACATTTTATTTTATGGAATATAAAGTAAAATATTTTCAGTATTAAAACACCACTTTCCTAGCAAAACAGTATTCAGTCAGAATAAAATTATATTCTCAGTTGGCCAAAGGCATCCAGAAAAGGGCCCACCTCTCCCATGGCAAACAAAACTTTATCTCCTGATCTTCTTGATCAGGCAGAGAGAAATGGGAAGAATGAACATCATAAGTATCAACCTAGAACCAAGATTCTAACTTAAAACATGTAGTCAGGTCACACACAAAATAATGTACATTTATTTAGAAGAATACATTTTTCTGTGCTTTCTTTTTATGACAATCACATATTCATGTTTAAGTCTTCACTTCTCTAATATAGAATACAGAAGCACAAATACATTTAACCAAATTAGAAACATATTTAATAACCACAGAGTTTATATTTTTGTATGTATATGCAACTTAAAGTGAAGTCTACATTGAGAGAATCATATTGATTCTCTTTTAATAGGGAATTTTATTTACCATAGTTTTACTTACATCTTGACCATACTGATTTTCTCCATGTATATATTCAGAATGCTTCCGAGTAGAGTCTCCCAATCTGTATCCACCTCCAGAAAATGACTAATAAAATATTTAAAATAGAGATCTGCATTATAGTTAAGACTACTTACTTTTAACATCAACTTATACACAGTTTATGAATGGATTCTTCATTATTATTAACTGCAATTTTTTAAAATATATATGCTGGGTACTGTTAGAAATTGAAGAAAACAGTCTATTTAGTCAAATAATCTGTAAATTAGAAACAATGTCTTTAGTTGCTATAAACAAAAATAAAAAAATAAAAATCAACTGAATTCATTTTATCATTATTAAATGATAAACATATCCAAGGCTATATTTTGTGGCCAGCAACTATTGAATTTGATAGTTTATAATTAGGGACAGAACCAGGGCTTTTTTTATCATAGAACGCCCAGAACGGAGTTCCGGCACCTTTTTTGGATGGAACCTTGTAGGGTAGGCAAGGCGGGTTGTATGACGTGTGTGAGTTCCGGCACCTTTTTTTTTTTTTTTTTTTTACAAAAAAAGTACTGGACAGAACAATGCCATACTTTCCCCAAAGAAATGAGATTATGTGAAATTCATGCAATAAATGTAGATTGGATCCACTTATCATATCGAATATTTTGTAATTAAAACAACATCTGAAAACATAGTTTGCACACTCATTACAAATAAGTGGTGGTTTCATTGATAAACTGAGACCCTAATTGCTAATCTGCTTCTAGAAACTACTAGGTAAGAAGGAGTAATTTAAAATGCTGTGGTCAGATTACGTCTAGTACACAGGTAGCTCTCAACTTATGACCACAACTGGGATCAGCATCTCGGTCGTTGAACAAAGTGGTTGTTCAGGGAGATGCCCTTGTTTCTGCTTTGTTAAAAGACCAAAAGACCAGCATTCCTGGTTGCAATCATTAAGCTATCTCCCAGGTTGTTAAATGGACAAAGTGAAAGAGCTGCCTGCCAAGTTCGGCTCTCCTTTGGCCAAGGAAAAGAACTGTTCCTCTCAGCAGGCAGCAGCAGCAGCTTGCATCCTCCCCTGCTGGCTTCTGTACTTTCTGGGCAAGCCAGCCAAGAAAATTGCAAATGGCAATCACATTATTGCAGGGCATTTGGGAACTGGTCATAAGCTCACACATCCAGATTGCAATCATATGATCAGGGGATGATAGTGCAATGTTTTGCAATGGCCAGAAGGGCTTTACAGGCAATAAAGTATCCTTTCTGAGGTCGTCATAATTCCAAACAATTGTTAAACAAATGGTCATGAGTTGAGGATTATTTGTACTTTGTCCAGATTGACTGCCACAATACTAAAAAACTGAGATACTGCAAGGAATGCAGAGAAGAGTAACAAAGATGGTGAGGCTAAATCTTCTGAAGACAATTTAAAAGAACTAGGCTTGCTTAGCCAACAGAAGAGAAAGCTAAGAAATAACATGAGAACAACTTCCTATACTTGAAAGGGCTGTATAGAGCAGGGCTTTTCAACCTTTTCATCCATTGTACCACTTTTAGGATATGGCAATATCCGAGTACCACCAGTCGCCTAGCAAGGTGTCAAAAACTTGATGACCAAAAATGAAAAGGAAAAAAGTGATAAAGTACAGGGAGTCCTCGACTTACAACAGTTCGCTTAGTGACTGTTCAAAGTTACAATGGCACTGAAAAAAATGCCCCCCAAGCCACAGCTGAGCAAGACACCTGCCTGCCCGCCCAGCGGCGTTCTTCCTCCTGTCCGAGGTTTTCATTGTTGTGAGCATTTCTGTTGAGGATTGGCAGCGGAGGTGAGGGGGTGTTTGGTTTTTATTCCCCGTTTGCTGGGTGGTTGCAGCAGGTTTTGGTCACTTCACATGACCCTGGGACACTGTGACCGTCATAAATATGAATCAGTTGCCAAGCATCTGAATGTAAATCACAAGACCCTGGAGATGCTGCAACATTCCAGCTGATCAGCGCTTCTTCTGGGCCCAGCTGGAGCCTGGCACTGATCCTGGCGCTTCCACTGAGCCCTGACAGCCCTGCAGCTCCAGCCATCTCTCGCTCAGGCTTGTGCGGTGCTGCCACCAGTTCCACTTTTCTAGGATGGTCGCGTACCACCTGCCATGTGCCAATGTACCACAGGTGGTACCCGTACCACTGGTTGAAAAGCCCTGGTATAGAGAGTATAGATTTATTCTTGCTAGTGCCTGAGTATAAGATAAGAATCAACAGATGGAAGCTTTACAGACAATGATCCAAATACAAAATAAGAAGAAATTTGCTGACTATAAGAACTATTAGGCAGTAGAACAGCATGCTTCAATTCATGGGTCTTTCAAACAAAGCTCTGACAATGATTTGTCTGGGATGGTGTTCTAGGAAATGAAAATATTGGCTATTGTTTCTATGCAGGATTTAGGGCCAGGTGAACTAAATCAGGCCTCATGGAAAAAGTATTGAACCAAAGTCTGTGCTATGGTCAATTTTGCAGTCCAGGGGAACTATTTGTAATCTAAACTGCAACTGTACTTTACTCAATATAATTTTGTTAAGCTTGCTGGTCTCAAATGTGTATTTAGAACACAAGGACTGGAACTGTGAGAAATGGGGAAGTGAAAGTAGCTGATGGGTGTGGGTTCAGATGTAGATGGGTATGAGGAAAGTTATGGTCAGCAGAAAGTCTGCAGAAAGTGTAAGGTTGCTGACCATCTGCCTATAGTTTAAGATGAGTTAAGGTATAAAAGATTGAGTCTGGACATGGTTCGAGGCCACTGGCCCTAGCCGTCACTGCTATGACTGCTAGTTCAAAGCTGGTTCTCCTTGCAATGGGTTTAAGTAGGTATATGATTGCTTTGTGTTCTAAAAATAAATAAATAAACCTCTGATTCCTAAAGTGAGATGTTTGTAATGTGCTGTTGTGTCTTTTAATGGATTTTTTCCACGACAGTGTGAAGACTCCTGCCCTAATCAGGCAGTTGAATTAGCACTTCCTAATCCTTTGATTCTATGAAACAAAAATGATTAGCAATTAGGAGAGTAACCTGGGGAAAAGTTCTGATGTTTGCTGAATAGCTAAGAGATCAAACTTACACTTATATTCTACAGTTAAACTAATACAACGTATGAATTACTAAACAAAGGAAAAACATGCAAACAATTTTTAGATATATTAGCAAATATGACTATGAAATGTGGTGACTGGGTGTGCTCTTTTATATAAAACAAAAATATAAGCTAACTGATATGATTTTAATTTCATTTATATATAAATATATTTCTAGCAAATTTGAAGTTTCATCTTTCCATGCCATGGGACCAATGATGATGCTGGGTTCCATGCCAGATTGTAATGATCTTGCACTTTCTCATGAGAAAAATAATGATAACCACACTTCTATTTTACCAATCAAGTTTTACAAAGGACCATGATACCAGCATTTGCAGTTATTTATTGCTATTAAAGTGTGGCAGAAATATTAAAAGCAGAAACATTTTTTCAGTAAACTTTACCACCATTCTTGTTCTCTAGAAATATTTATCAAAATTCCTAGCCTTTTAAGTACAATTTAAGCATGATTTTAAGTTGAATCAAATCTCAACACGAACATTTTTGCATTAAAATAAATGTTCTAGAAAAATGTATATACACACTTTAGCTTTATGGCAGTCCCCTGAAGCTCTTGATACTTCATCTAAAGGAACTGCCCCATGTTCTCTTGCTTCTTTGAAAAGTTCATCAACTATTTTACTAGAGGTCATATTGCCAGATGACTCAACAATTCTGTATTCTGTATCACCTGAGTAAAATCTTTTTTTAAAAAAAAAGAAAGAACAGTATTAGTCAAAACGTTTAGATAGAAACTCAGCTTTCCAAACAGAACTGGATTTTATATGGATTCTCAAATAAAAGCAGTTAAAATACTTAAAGCAAGGGATTTTGCAATAAAATATCCTGAAAATACTGTACTAAATTTCTATGAACTCCCAGTTCTCTTATTCTCCATAATATAATAACTATACAAGGTTGATAAAAATAAGCCTTGCCTGAAGCAGTTCCTTGCTGTCTCATTCTACAGCAGTTCCTGCTAGGCTCTCAAAACTTCCTTAGGAGAAGCTGAATAGATTTTTTTTAAAAGTTCAGGGCTGTGAGTATATTTCATATACATGATTTTAGCTGGAAAAAGAATCCACTGGCAAAATGGTGGAAAGAGACGAATTGTACTGAGATGCATTTATCCCATCTGAGATGTAAATTTTATATTAAAGATATACAATGAAAGAATAAGGACTAGACAGACCATTCTATATTTATCACTAGCAAAGAAAGCCATACAGCTATGTAATGCTTTTAATTCTAATGCAAAAATAAATGCTTCAAAGTTGGCATCTGCAATTATTTAAACCAAACACAACTTTTTCAGAGATCATATGGCAGCCATAGAGCATAGTTGCACAATCCTGGGAAAAGACAAAGTTACTGTAGCAATAGCAATAACACTTAGACTTATATACTGCTTCATAGTGCTTTACAGCCCTCTCTAAGCAGTTTGCAGAGTCAGCCTATTGTCCCCAACAATCTGGGTCCTCATTCCTCATTTTACCAATCTCGACCCACTTGGAATCAAACCCCTGGAGTCAGCAGTGAGTTAGCCTGCAGTACTGCATTCTAACCACCACGCCACCATGCCTCACTGTCCACCTGTAAGGACTTTAAGGTATTCCAGACATCACTGTCCTCTCTAAAGCACTCCATTTGCTTTGAAATCTGAAGCTCTAAAAATTAAAAAATGCATTCCATCCTCGTAGAATATATTAAGGCAATGTTAAGAAATGAAGAGAAATAAATCACATAATTACTATTACGAGAGCCAGTTTGATGTAGTGATTAAGGCATGAGGAAACCAGGAGATTGTGACTTCTAGTCTGGCTTAGACATGAAGCCAGCTGGGTGACTTTGGGTCAGTCATTCTTTCTCAGCCCAACCCACCTGACAGGGTTATTGTTGTGAGAAGAATAGGAGAGAGGAGTATTAGATGTTTGCCACCTTGAGCTCTTTATAAAAATAATAAATATATGAAAATAAAATAAATATATCAAATGTTTTATTTTATAGTTGGAAACCAATAGGTGCAGTAGTGAGTATGAGGAAAGACCAAAAGAGTTTAAAGATCTTCTTTATACTTTTAAATAAGTATTAAAATAAACAAATTACCATAGTAGTTAGAGAATAAGGTAACATAACGTTTTTCGGGGGATTAGAAACGTGAAAGGATTGACAACAAATTTTAAATATCAAATATTTTGGATTAAATTGATACAGAACTTAAATAAATACATCAGTCAATAGCAAATTTATAGCATAGTCATTCATTAATTTCAGCAGAGTTAATATAAAAGCTTTATGGTAGTCAAATGATTTCCTAAATAAAACACAATTACTCTTACTACAAACATATTCATGTTCATTTAAAAATAAGTTACCCCATGTTTAATAGTCTTTACTCTCATATAAATAAGCACAATTTATACCCACAATATTAAATATATTTCAATATCAAGAAATATTCATTTAAATGCTTGTCAATATCAATATATCTATGTTTATAGGAACTATCACAATCATTTCAAAGTATTCTATCTTTCAATAGCTACAATGAACATTTTTTATACCTTTGAACTGGTAATCGGGGATGACTGGCAACTCTAGCTGTTGGTCTGCCTGAATGTGGTGGTTGTCTTTTAATTTCATCTTCATATAATCCAGCCAGTGCCAGCTACACAGAATATATGGATTAATCAGTGTCTATTGATCCAAAAAATAAAGTAGTACGAGCTATTTTCAATTTCAGGGGTTGGTGGGAAGGAACAGTACAGATAAGTAGTTGAGCACTGACAGTTATTTTTTCTTCATTAAAATCTCATAACTGACGAACAATATTTACCAACTGAATACTTCTTAATATGGATGTTGTTAACATACTATTTTACTACCAACCTAAAATGGCAAAGTAAGATTAAAGGCAGTGAGTAGAACAAGCTCACACTAGATAGTGATTCATTTTCCGGAGCTTTGCTGAACTACAAGTTTTCTGTTTCTTCAACATTGGCAATGGGGCATATGTGCTTTCCATGGTACGGACACAGTCAAGTTCCATTATCTAGAATCAGTGGAACTTGGAATTATATACAAGATTATCCTAAGCTAAACATATGCTACAGCTCATATAAGATGACAGCAAACATTTAAATTTTGTCAAATTGATAAGATGATTGATGCTATGATTAAAAATTATAGAATATAGTCTCACTAATATTAAAGCACATACATAAATTTCACTAATATTTCAGCACATCTCCCTTTTTCAAGATCTATATGTAATATTCTAAGTATGTGGAAGAAATAAAGCTCCATATGTACAATGTATATATGAATAGACTGGTGCTATTACTATTGCTGACTTGATGACGAATCTTTCTCACTCTTTGAAAGCAAAATCTTCGTGTCCCCCCCCAAAAAAATACCAGGAAAAGAAAACATGCCATCGATAAACGCCAGCTAAGCTAATGGTCCCCAGATCCGTTAAATAATTCAAAGGCATCTACTCAAAAAGGCAGCTTTCAATTTGTGCTTTCCAGTAAGGATCACTCCACTTTCCCTTGATCATAACATCGCCGCCGCTTCACTTTCTGAAGCGGAGCAAGTATCACGGGGGGAACCGACACTGCCAAGCCTCTGCTCCCAACCCTCATCATCTCTCCCTCCATCCTCTACCTGCAGATCCCGAACGGTGGGAGGCCGTCCGCTTGAACGGGGTCCTTTCTGCCGCTCAAGGCCACTCGGCCCGCCTGTTGCTCCTGCTTCCTCCGGTTCGTCCTGCCGTTTCCCGTCCGTTATCCCGTCGTCCGCCATCTTCGACAGGAAAGGAGCGGCTCCTGAGAGCCCGAACTACACAGATGCTCGAAGAGATGGGCGGAATCCTTGAGGAATTCTTCCGGCAGCAAGGGTTGCCGTGGCAACGAGGTCTTAAAGGAGGACCGCTTGGCACGCCCGGCCCCCAAACCTAGCTCGCTCCCTCTTCTGCGATTTTGCGCATGCGCATATTAGTGGGTTTCTCTTTCTCCGAGATTATGGAGGGAAGGGGGCCAGTATAATGCTTCCATCTGGTTAAATAAAGGGTTATTTTTCTGCGTAAATCTGAAATAATTCGGTCCCATGTTGACACTTGCTAGATTCTTTTACTACCCCTTCCCAGTAAAGACAACCTTTATTTTGCCGTAATGAAGAGCAGTTAAAAAGAGCAGTGCGGCAACGGTCCACTAGGAGTAAATGCCATTACCTCCATTTCATTATTTCGTTTTTTGTGCTGTTCCGTGAATCACTGAGTTATATGACCGTGGGGCTAACTTTCATTCATTCAAATAAGTAATCACTCATTCAGAAATGTGTGTGGATAGTACGATTGGGGCTATATACGTGAGGACAAAAAAGCCAGAATCCCAATGTATTACCTTTTTCTCTTTTTCACATATTTTACTGCCATGTATTCAAAGCTACGTCAAAAAGATGGGCTTGCAGGTCATGCTGAATGAGCCTTAATTGGATGAGCTTAGATAAAACTTATTTTATGCTGGCTGGATTTACACAGTTCACTAAGTGCAAACCAAAATATATTATGCCTTGTTGCAATATGTATAAATGCAGGATAAAGGAAATTCACTGAAATAGACACCTTGCTCCTATCTAAATAGGTGAGCATGGAGAAAGCTGATAAAGGATTGGTAAGATGGGGTAATGTTGTGTATACCTCATAATTTTATCTGCAGCACAACATCATTTCTGCTGTTTTAGTAATTCCCTGCCAATCATCCAGTTTGGATAAGATTCAACACTTCTCACATTGCCAGTAGTCCTGCCTGGGAGTGTTGCTATTAAAAGCAGCAGAGTGTGGAGATGGAAAAGGACAACGGACTGCATGCAATGGTTCATGAGGCTAGGAACATACTTGATCATCAGATTTCTAATAAAATAATTTCAGGAAGGACAAATAGTGAAATTTGCCATCAGCACTCCGTTATATCTTATTCAGAGTCGGTGTGTCTAATTAGAGGTCTAATTGGTCCTTTTGTATGCATCTGAAACAAAGCCAATAAAAATGGTCCTTCCCAAGAAGGAATGGGGGAGNGGGAGGGAGGGGGAGAAAGCAGCAATTTCTACCACTGCTGGAACAGTGAGGAGAATGGGAGGATGCAGATCCTTCACTACTAGGGGCAATTCCTGATCTTATATCTGCAGTTGCCCTCATTACAGTGGGGTCTGGCAGAAGTATTATTGAACAAATGTAAAGAAATCACTGTTGTGATTTAGAGATTAGAAGTTACCAATAGAGAATATCAGTGTCACATAAGGTTCATATCCCAATTGGATCCTCAAAAATAAGTCAGAAGGATGAAGCCTTGTTCAATTTTGCAGCGAAAGGGAAATGTTCTCATAGACACAGAGCATTGTGGCTGGATGGGAGCATGTGGACGTGTGGTGAATCAGCTGGAACCTTGCAGGTCCAGAACCCTTATGTCCCTAGCTGCCTTCAGCCATGTGACTCAGAATGTTTGCCTAATGTTTTGGAGAATTGTATGGGAGGACATGTCGCTGATGACCAGTAAGAGTCACTTGTTGAGATGGGCAGTTATAGAAATACAATAAATACATAAGGCCATTGGGGACCTGGGACAAGCCATCTTTTTGAACAACCTCTGCCCCTGTTTATCAAAACACCTGCTAGAAACTATAAGAATGAAACTAGGAGAAACTGTCTTAAGACTGAAAACTGAAAAGGTCCTGGGAAAAAATAGAAGATGGTGGGAAACAGGAGTTTCAACCACACTAATAGGAAGTGGAGAGGGGTGCCAGCTGTAGACTGAATTACAAATGAGTGGAGAGATGGAAGTAATATTGTTATATTACTTGAAGACTGCTGATATATTGGTAAACTTTCAAATTACATGTCACATTTTCCCCCTTCTCCCCCTTTTAAAAGAAAAAAAGACCTAATTACAAATACACTCTGGAATAAAAATCTACACAGCTGTTTTATCTTTGTATATAAAAATCCCCAGTATAAATATGAATAAAGTCATGGAAAGATTGACTTTTACTCTACCTACTCATTATCAATGGCTATTGTATGGGAAACATTTATAACAATTGAACCAGATTAGATCTTGTCTTTCCTTGGATGCCATATTCATTTGGGATATATTTACTGCTGTCTTGCTCACTGCTTGATTTTGAATTCATTTAATTACAAACAAAAAGCATTTCAGCCTCAGGTTTACACAACTGACTCTGTTTTGTGTTAGGGTTAGTATTTTGGGTTGACTGCTGTATCATGGCAAAAAGCTGTCTTGTTGACTCACATTTTACATGGTTGTGTTCCCTTGTCAATATCTTGTAAAGCTTTATAATTTTTTTATGAATTCTTCACTTGTAGTTTTGCAGAAAGTGGAATTCTGCCAAATTACCATCAGTAATCCAGTAAGCAGAAAACCTATGCATATTGTCTTCAGGGGCAATCTTGCTCTCATATTTTTACCGTTTGTATTTTCTTAGCATGCTGCTCCTTTTCTGGTTTCCTTTCTTCAGTCGTTTTGTTTCCATTGTATAAGTATATATAAATCAGGTACAACCATTTCATTCTGGAGTAACTGTTTGGCGGAGTCACTTTGTACAGGCTTCTAAAATTCTTTATCTGTTGAAAACTAGTGGTTGTGTTTGTATTATATACTTTCCCATGGTTACATTTAATTAATCTGCTTTTAAGGCGGCTTTGACACCTTGAACATAAATCAATCATGTTAATTGAATTTGTACAATGTACTAGTCTAAAACATAGCACTTGCTAGCTTGAGGCTTAATGTGACATGAAAACACAGCCAATACTTTCTTGGATCTGATTTGTCCCTGTCTTGTTTTATGTGATGCTAAGTATCTATACGTGCCTCTTTGCTTCCCAAGCTAAAGTTCCCATCATTAATTTCATTAACTTTGTTAAATATTTTGTTATGAAAAGAGGGAGCACAAAACTTTCAGAAACATGGGGACACTTACATTTTCAATTCCATGTGTGAAATCCCTGCAGAGGGAGACAAAGGATTATAATTGTCATTTACAGCCAACAACATAGTGTTTTCTCTCCACTAATATGGATGGATTCTAATAGAATATGACAGCAATATAGAAATACTGCACTACAATTTCCGCTGACTATTGTACCAGAATAGCAAGTGTTTGCTGTATAGAAAAACGCAATGAGCTCTAAATTTATGAAAATTTTAATTCAATGTGTTAATCTTTAAAGTGCCCCTGAGGTGCCAGTTTCAGTAATTCAGCAATTCTCTTATACAGGCATATATGGAAATAAAGACTCACTATTGCTGGAAGAATAGTTGTTTCACTGTGATATATAATTATAAAACATTTTCACTCAGTGAAAATGTTTATTTAACAGACTTCCGTTTAGGAATCGTCAGTAGGTGGTGCTAAAATACATTTAATTTTGTTGCAGAAAGTATGTCTACAATTTTTCTTTCACAAGATTTCCTATAGCTCTTGAACATTCAGAAATTGTATATATATATAGCAAATCAGTGTTTTGAATGCTGAGCAGTCAAGAATGTGCTCTGTCAGTTTTGAAGAGCAATTTTTACTGGAAAAAAATCATTCTTTTTGATAGCTCTATCAGGAAATCTTGAGTGTTCCACCTAGAATTTTGCTATCAGTAACAAGAAGTCTAATTTGTATAGTATAATGTGCAGTTTCTTCCTATAGTAGCACAGTGATGGCATTTTTTTTCATCTTCTAGAATGAGTGGTTATTTTATTTGTACCTCAAATCTCTTTTTATTTCTAAGCTTTGTCCCGAAAGTACATTATAAATCAGTATTGAAGCTTAGAGGATGTTGTGGGACAATATTTTGGTCAAACTGTGCAATCTATTCCAAATTATTTTTGCATGAACTGTTTGATAACTCTAGAGTAATTTACAATTTTGAAAGTTATACAGTCATGTAATTTCATCCACTTTGCCACAATTTTCAATTTACAATTAAGGTTTATGTTTTTCCCCCAAAAAGCAAATTCTTCTTCGCTGAAAATAACACTGGCCAGTTATGATAACTGTAATATTGATTGATCTATGGTCTGCATCAGCTTCACAAGTCATATATTTTAACATTTTTTCAGTGCTAGGATTGAACTGTATTTGGAAAATTACCTAGTAATAAGTGACAACATACTTGATATGTAATTTTATTTGTTCTAAAATAGTAGTGACCTGCACATTACAAAATGCAGGTGCAAAGAAAAGTGTTAATATGAACTCCATGCTGATTAAACTAGATGAAGTAGCTCTGGCCAAAGTCCAGAGACAGTGCACTGCCTATTCTTTCCACATAGCCATTTGCTTTTGTTATTGAGGAAATCCTTCCTAATTCACCATTTCCAGACCCAAAGCTTTTGAATCTATGATCCAGTAATATTTCCCAGGAATCCCTTTCTCTCCCTTCAAGATATGCAGCCTTAAATAGTTTATCTTGGAAATTTCTTTTCAATATGATACTGCTCAGCAATCTCTATGACGAACACCTTCTAATCATATTTTAACTATCATTCTTAAGTATTCCATGTAACATTTGTTTTGCTTGTTTCAGTTTGACAATATTTTTATTTTATACTATCCTCCTAGCCTCCTAAATATTTACGAAACTTAAGCAAACCTGAACAATTTATATAATGGATACATTCCATAAGGAATAAATTTATCTACTGGCAACATCAAGATTTTTTTTCTCATTCAAAAATGCTTATGATTGCTTTTTTAAAAATAGGAAGAAAATAGTTCACCACAATCTAGGCATATTATGCAGATTAATTTAACTGACTAATATTTGAATTTAACTTTTTATATAATTAACAAATATAAAGTTAGCTAAATTAAGTATCACAGATTTCATTAAATATGTCAGTCTACCCAAGAAACATAATAGAGAAAACTATAGCATATACAAACAATTCAGTATTATTACTATTACTATTATTAATCCATCTAATAACAAATATGGATATTATTGCTCACAACCTATATTACATCAAATTTATCCAGAACAGCAGAAGGTGGAGCACCTGGTGCTAAATATGGGTATTGTGTAATGATTAGGTAAAACTCTTTTCAGGGATAAGGCCTGAATATTGCCTGGGAAATAATAGTTAGCAAGCTTCCATTAGGACATGTAGTACTGAATGCCCCATCAAAGGAACAATTTTCCCAGAACGATACAATGCAGGATTTACTGTAATGACTGAATAGTAATTGGTCATCCAGGTTATTGGATTTTATATAATAGATAAGTAATATTAAGGTCACTTTTATCTTGCTTGCTTCTTATGGGCTCCAAAGGTGAGATTATCATTTTTTAACACTTTTTTAAATGGTGTATGTATTTTTTGTTATAATATGCAGAGAGAGAAAAGAGATAGAATTTGTTACTGACAAAACTTTTTTCATGAAATTTAGAACTATTTTCCACTATTTTATTTAAAAATGTATAAATTATGCATCTCTCTCTCTCTCTCTCTCTCTCTCTCTCTCTCTCTCTCTCTCACACACACACACACACACACACACACACACACACACACACTAACATATACTTAGTCAGGAATTACTTTTTCATACTTAACCAAATAAATGGAATTATAAACGAATAAAATGCTATTTTTATATTTGGTATTAAAAATAGTAGGTTCTGATACCTGATATTATTCAGATATTACAAATTCTTACAAAGTTTATATTTTTTAACCATCTATAGGTAATTTTTGTCTTACGGCCATTAATGACCATTCAAAGTAGTGGCACATTTTCAATGTTCAGAATGTTTGGTGGTTTTTCCAATGATTTTAACAACAGTTACGTGTATTGTACATGTATCGAGAAAACTTCTTGCAAAAACAAATGTTCTGGAGCTATTCATGAATGATAATGAATCACAATTTGTAATTGAACAGATTTAAAAGTTCCTGGAAAAAAAGAAAGGAATCAGACACTTAACATCAGCATCATATCGATGGTTGATTGATTGACTGATATCATACAGTTACAAACAGATTGTTTGAAAATTATGTTCAAGAATGTGAGAATGGTTAGCAAGTAATATCTGGGGGAAAAGTCACATTGCAAATGTTCTATTAAAAGCAGTGCATGCAATAGGAAATCTTAATACTTCATACTCAGGTTTGAAACTTCTCAAAGCCAATATAAAAAAAAATGTTGAAGACAAAGTACTGTGACAATTTGAGCAGATTTCTCATGCTAAAGTAGAACAATGAACAAACTGTAATAGCAAGAGATTGTAAAAGATAATGAAAGAGATCAATAGGAAAAATGAAAGAAGGAACTAGATGTCTTTCTTATACTGCAGAGATTGTTCCTGATAGAGATTTAGAGATGCCATACTGATAGTCAACAAGAATATCATACAAAGAGAATCCTGTAAAAACTTGAAGACTCAACTCTAATTCATGAGCTACTACCACTAGCATTTATATTCAAAGTTGCCACAGAATGATGGTTACTTCATGATTGCCAATACCATTGAATGATCTCAACATTCCTGACTGTGATGATAGACATTATTTCATTCAAAAGAACAGCCATCCCAGTGTCCAGAGCTGTGAATACAATAGTATTTTGATATCTTGGGAGATATCAAGGGAAAGTATAATCTACTGGGTTATTATTATTATTATTATTATTGGTTGATAAAGGATACCTCAGTATTGTTGCTTTATTACTTTGGGCTGCTACTGCTGATGCCTAGGTATAAGTTGTAATTCTTGTGATTCACTGGAGTTATTTGTTCTAAAAGTTTCCTGTCTATTCCTGCCTTATGCTGTATGTGTTTGTGTGGATTTTTGGTTTTTATTGAAAAAAATACAATAAGTTTGATTAAGCTTTGTAAGTTGGTTTCTTTTTACTTATCTAGAAATTCCAGCTATCTAAAATTGTAAGCTTTCAGATGGTGTTCATGACAACTGTAAGAATAATTAGAATTCTGACTGGATTTTTGATTTTCACTAGTTAAACATTCATATCTTCATTCAGAGTAATCTATTCTGTTTCATTCCAAGAAAAGGCAGGTAATTTTATATACTGAACAGGATTGTGTGCAATGGAGTACTCTCTGCAGAGATTGCTGTAGAAAATGTTATCATTAGTTCTGCCAGGCAAATATTATTAGAAGACATAGAACAGTCAAAGGAAGTCAAGATGATGAAGTCACTATTAGTTCAGAATCAATACTTAGATCTGAAGTCATATAGATTTCAAAGGTGACAACTCTGAATTGTACCTGAAAGTAAAAATATCAATATTGTTGATGAAGAATGAATAAGTGCATAGCAGTGCCAAAGAGCATTAAGAAAACAATTTTCTTTTAATTTTCTATTTGTTTATTTAAAGGTGAAGGATTTTCAAAATATAATTGGCTTAATTAGCTTCTTTCCACACAGTCAGGGTTTGATTAATCTCAAATATACTAGAGCAAATTGAACCAGTTTCATACTAACACATTTGATTTTTAGAAACATAAAGAAAGGCACATGTCAATCTTTAAAGCTATTTGGCTAAAAGATAGAAAGGAGTACAGGTAGGTATGAGACTAAGACCTTATGTGGAAAGGGACCATCAGAAAAGAATGTATTTGAAATGATGAGCTGGATCGATTTTCTTTCAAGGTAGCAAAAACATGTTAACATAAAATTACAAGAGTTATATTTTTCATTTTCCTGATTTCTAGGCTCTAGCTTTTTAAAAAAAAACACAGAGAAAGAGAGAGAGAGAGAGAGAGAGAGAGAGAGAGAGAGAGGGAAAAGATCTATCACAAATAAAGATAATGCGAATATTCAGATAAACATTCTCTCCCCCAAGTTTCTCAGAATCCTTAGGCCCTGAAAGTATTAGGTGAAATGGTTCAGTCAAAGAGGTAGTATGGCAAGACTTAGTACATTCCAATGTCTCTCTGACTCTCTGCCTAACCTAATTTTTTTATTTTGACTGAAGAACTTATTTGGATGAGTAACGAAACATCTCAGTTTAACAAACTTTGATCCAGTTGCCATGATCTAACCTTTTTAGATGCTTTTGGCCTGGATGATTGAGTCTTTATTTAATTTACACAAAATGGCAACATCTGCCTATCTTGGGAAGGACTTGATAGGAGGATACAAATGCCAAATTCAGTCTGAACATTTGACTGACTGTGCGATGAACTTCAGTAATAATAATAATAATTGTTATTGCTGTTATTTCCTATCCTGCTATAATGGAGAAATGCAGTCTCATAAATACTTAGATCTGAAGTCATATAGATTTCAAAGGTGACAACTCTGAATTGTACCTGAAAGTAAACTGATGATCAGTGCAGCTCTCAGACTAGAGGTGTTGCATGGAGAACATTGAAGATCCTAGAACTACTTGAGCAGCTGCATTCTGGATTGGTTGGAACTTCAAAGGGAGTTCTATGACAGCAAATTACAATACTCCAAAAACCAGGTGATTAAAGCATAAATGATTATAAGCAGGACCTCCTGATCTAGGAACTGTCATAAGTGGTACACCTGGTGTCACTGATTTCAAAACAGTTTTACTTTGAGCAAAAGAAATTCTGAACACTTGAAAAATGACTGAAGTATTCTTTAACATTTTATTAAAATTAACACATTCTACATTATTCAGACAGATAACTTTCTCTTGGTCTAGGTTCTAGGTCTATATGTTGCTTTCAGCCTAACTTCATGTAGCATTTTCATATATGTATAACCTTTACTGCATTGTAAATTTTGATGGTTTTATCCATTCTTTTAATTTTCCTAGAATTTTATTTCTATTGCAGACTATCTTGAATGCTCTGAATTAGAAAAGCTGGTTATGCATTTGAACAATAAAATGAAATCACTTCTTCATTATGATGGCTATTTAGACACCAGTCCCAACAAAGAAACAGCTAATAATTAAACCACCCAGTGGAACAGAATTTAGGGCAGTGAAGAAACCGCCTATCACCAAAGTTGCTGTCTTGCAAAATAAGCCATTTTCAAGAGAAAAAAAACTTCTAACTGAAGTTGCAGATTATCTTTGATGAACAAATGGCTGATTCTGTATTAGCCATGAGTATGTGCTGTGAAATGTTACATGGTGTTACTATATTTAATTTCACTTCTATTAAATTGTGGAAAAATAATACTCTAACAGCATAAAAGGACCACTTAAATATATCCATCTCTTTTTTTTTCAACAGTGTTCAAGCCATTGAGTTAAAAGACAGTCTAATCATTCTGAAAGTCTGAAATATTTTCTAATATTTTTTGAACTTTGCTGGGTAATCAATTTTGTATATTCTTCAGAATTTCATTTATTTGCTAAAGTGTTATATCATTGTGGAATATGCGGAATACAGGGAGAAGAATAGCCAGAGAAATTATTGAAGCCTGGGAAATGGGCCTTGTAAATCAACAGTGCTGATTTACCAACAGGTATTACCAGGTATTTGGGAGCTGAGGCCCCAGCAGCACAAGGAAGCATAATCAATGACTTAATAGCTGGCCAATCAACAACTAAAAGCTACACACAATCAGGCACCACATAAATACTATGCATAAAACAGCCCACATATCATGGAGATTGAGAAATTCCCTGAGGATGGGGGTCCATCACGAGTCCAAAAGCTTGGAAGAACAAATTTCTGGCCCCGGTGACTGACTCAGATTGGATCTTGCAACATTATCCTGGGACATGTATATTTGCCTTTATTTGCTATAGGCAGAAGAATTTCATATTCAAATATAATCACATCCACAATTCCTTACATTCAAAGACAAATTTGAGGGCACTTTATTGTTCAGATATATTACTAGCAGGGCTTTTTTTCTCATAGAACGCCCAGAACGGAGTTCCGGCACCTTTTTGAGATAGAACCTTGTAGGGTAGGCAAGGCGGCTTGTATGACCTGTGTGAGTTCCAGCACCTTTTTTTTTTAAAGAAAAAAAGCACTGATTACTAGACTCCATATTTTGGAAGCAGTTGTTCATTCAGCTGCAGCTTTTGATTTGAAGGGGAAGTGTGAGGTGTGTACATTCTATAAAAGGAGACACAGGGAGTGAATCACATTATGTGGAAGAGGAGTGATACAGACCACTAAACAGTCAAGAGAATTGCAGAAAATAATTATTATATAGCATTTTTGTCTTCTCTGCTTTAAAAGCTTGACTTTGTCTAGGACTTCAAATATATCCTTTTATTTCTTTTGAAAACATGAAAACAATGTGGGCCATATAATTCTTGTTGAAAGAAAGGAAACCATCTGGATATTCATAGATTGAATGACCACTCCAAATCTTTGTTTGTTTATGCATGTAACTTTCACAATTTCCATACCATGATAGCAAACCATAGGCAGGGATTGTCTCCACCTGGAGTTTGATTATATTTTGGCAAAATAAAATTAGATCCATTAACAATCAGACCAAAGGCCACACAAATTCAAGTGTTCTGAGCTTCCACTGATTGGAATGGATTATATTCAAAATACTGTAATATTTCATTAAAATCAATTACCAGGCATAATCTTACCACTAGATAGAGAGAAGCAGCTGCTAACAGTAATGGACCAGGACAGAGAACACTGAAACCAAGTGACCACCTGCTATTCTTACAATTTGCTGTATGGAACTGGTGTATACAGAGATGGCAAACAGCAGTGCAAACATGGAAGAAGCAGCTGTTACACTATTTGAAAAAAAGTGTTTCACATCAACTCCTGTGCACATTTTTTTCAGATGAAAAATATGCACAGCTCTAGTTTGCATATGCTATTCTAAGAGGATTTTCTGGAAAGGACCCTCTCAGAGTGATCACAGTAGGACATGAATAATTGGCTGGGGCATAAGTGATAGACAACTGGCAAGAAAGAACTGCATAGGAAGAAATTTATAGTGAAATGAAATACTAGGGTCAACCAAGATGACATATCTTTTGGACTAATGCTAGCAGTTGGACTTCTACTTTCTTAGGGTGCAACAGGAATACAGAATTCAGATCACAGGAAGCAATTGCTTTACTCTATCCTGATCAGATCCAACTTGGAATCTGAGCACCACAATTGTAAAGAACAGTGACAAGTTGGAATGAGTTCAGAGGAAAGACACCAAAATGGTGAGAAGTCTGGATGCCAAGGCTGCAAGAAATGTTTAAAGAATCTAGTTATATTTAGCCTGCAGAAGAGATAACTAAGTGGGAGATATGATAGCAGTTTTCAAATATCTGAAGAGTTGTTATGTGGAAAAGGAGTGGACTTATTCTGAATTGCCACAGATGGTAGGATTAGAACGTAGAATAGAATAGAATAGAATAGAATAGAATAGAATAGAAGGGACCTTGGAGGTCTTCTAGTCCAGCCTCCCCGCTGAAGCAGGAGAACCTATACCATCTCAGACAAATGACTGTCCAATCTCTTCTTAAAAACCTTCAGAGATGGAGTGCCCATGATTTCTGAAGGCAAGCTGTTCCACTAGTTAATTGTCCTCACTGTTAGGAACTTTCTCCTTAATTCCAGGTTGCTTCTCTCTTTGATCAGTTTCCAGCCATTGTTTCTTGTCCTGTCCTCTGGTGCTTCGGAGAATAATTTGACCACCTCTTCTTTGTAGATTTAATGAATCAAGGTTTAAAACTACAATAAAATAATATCAGGAAGAACTTTCTGACTGTATGAGTTGTTTGCCAGTGGAACAGGCTACCATGTGAAGTGGTAAGTTCTCTTTTGCTAGAAGCCATCTTTTGTGATGGATTCTATAATAGTTGGACTAATTGACCTCCAAAGTCCCTTCCAAGTCTATGATTCTATTATTAGAGTGGTCTATTTCCAGATTTGCTGTTAATAGTTTTCCTCCTTTAATTATGCTGTGTAGATGAACACAATGCCACTCTATTTCGATTCAATCTACTCACAATAAAAATAGAACCAGCAAATTTCTGAGGCTGCACTATTATTAAGAAAATGATTGCTACAGTCTGATTAAAATGTGCAAAAGAGATTTAAACAAATAAAAAACAAAGCTTAGTAAAGTATTTTAAAATATTAAATTGTTCTGAAGATGCATGCTCAGTTCCAATATATTTTCAACTTTGTAGAAAGTTCTGACTTATTAATCTTGTGGTTCTAATATGCTTTTCTAGATCTGAGGATCTGAAGAACAAAATATCTGGAGGGCAATGCAAATGGAGCTGCATAAAGGGAAGGTTTGAGAATTCATAAGGAATTGTGGATGAAAGAAGCAACAAAGTCAATGAACAAAAATGGGAACTGTTGACAAAAAAGTAAACATGCCCACGAACAGGCATAAAAGTCTTAAATGCTTATATACAAATGCTCAAAGCTTGGGGAACAAACAGGGCGAACTAGAAGCAATAGTACATGAGGGATAGTATGACATAGTTGGCATTACAGAAACCTGGTGGGATGAAACCCATGAATGGAATGGACTGATGGATGGATACAAATTGTTCAAAAGAAACAGGTCTAAAAAAAGAGGGAGTTACACTATATGTAGAGAACACTACATATCTATAGAAATGCACATGACCCAAGATAAAATCTCTCCAGAATGTATATAGGTCAATATAAAAGAAAAAAAACCCCACAATACCATAGGTGTATATTACAAGCCACCCAACCAATCAGAAGAACTAGATGAACTCTTTGCCAACCAGATAACAAATGTATGTAGGAAGCATACCACAGTATAATGGGAGACTTCAACTATCCAGATATCAAACTCTACGGCAAGTGGGAGATCAAACAGATTCTTAACCAACCTAGCTGACAACTTTGTCATCCAAAAGGTGGAGGAGGGAACTAGACATAAAGCCATACTGGATTTAATTCTAACTAATAGAGAAGAAGTGATGGAGTTGAATTTGCTGAAACCTTGGGTGAAAGTGACCATGTCATACTGGAATTTAATATAGTGCAAACACTAGCAACAGAAAACAATCCAATGTCTTGAACTTCAAAAGAGCTGACTTTAACAAACTCAGAGAAAACCTAGGAAAGATCCCATGGATGAAAATCCTAAAGGAGAAAACAACCCAAGAAGCATGGGAAACTCTGAAAAATGCAATCATAAAATCCCAGACCAGCACAATACCACTGAAAATGAAAAACAAGAAATTCAAGAAGAAACCAGCATGGCTGCACAAAGATATCTCTGATCAACTGAAAGACAAAAAGCACAAACACAAAAAATAGAAACAGGGCACATAATTAAGGCTGATTATCAGCAGACAGCCAGAACATGCAAAGATGAAGTCAGGAAAGCAAAGGCTCAGAATGAACAAAGACTTGCAACAGAAATCATGGATAATAAAAAAAGTGTCTTCCAACATATTAACAACAAAAAAAATCAAGGAAACTGTAGGTCCACTAAAGAGACAAGATGGCAAGGAAATAACAGGCAACAGGGAGAAAGCAGAGCTGCTTAACTCATACTTTGCATCAGTTTTCACACAAAAAGAAACTATAGCCCAACATACCAAAAAAACCACTGCAAAAGACATACTAGAAACAAAAATTAAAATAAGCAAGAAAATGGTAAGAGAACACCTATCTGACCTTGATGAAGAAAGGAGAAAAAAAAAACAGACCCAGGAAACTTAATCAATTTAACATCAATACCTGAGAAGATCCGAGAAAACATAATCAAAAAACAGATCTGCGAACAACTAGAAGCAAAAAAGGTTATAACTAGTAGCCAGTACGGGTTTGTTAAAAACGGATATGCCAAACCAATGTTATTTCATTCCTCGACAAAGTGACTATACTAATAGACCAGCGAAAACCTGTGGATGTAGCATACAGAGACTTCAGTAAGGCATTTGATAAAGTAGACCACAACCTACTCCTTGATAAGCTAGAAAAAGGTGGAATAGACAACATCACCACCAGATGGATCTGTAGCTGGCTAGCAAACCACACTCAATGAGTAATCCTCAACGCCACTACATCCACATGGAGAGAAGTAAGCAGTGGGGTACCACAAGGTTCCATCTTAGGCCCAGTACTCTTCAATATCTTCATCAATGACTTAAATGAAGGAATTGAAGGGGAACCCATCAGATTTGCAGATGACACCAAACTGGCAGGAGTAACCAACACCCCAGAAGACAAACACATGATCCCAAAAGATCTTGACAAACTGGAACAATGGGCCCTATCCCAACAAAATGAATTTCAATCTGGAGAAAAGCAAAGTTTTACATTTAGGTAGGAAAAATCAAAGGTACAAGTACAGATTGGGTGAGACCTGGCTTAAAAACAGTAACTGTGAGAGGGATCTCTCACAGAAGCCAAAAAAACTAATACAATCCTGGGCTGTATAGAATCAAGATCATGTGAGGTATTAGTACTGCTTTATAAAACCCTAGTAAGACCATATCTGGAATACTGTAAATCACAAAAAAAGATGTTGAGGCTTTGGAAAAAATTCAGAGAAGAGCAACTAAGATGATCAAAGGCCTGGAGACTAAAACATACAAAGAACGGCTGCAGGACTTGGGTTTGGCTAGTCTAAAGAAAAGAAGAAATAGGGGAGACATGATAGTAGTATTCCAGTATTTTGAGGGGCTGCCACAAAGAAGAGGGGCTGACATTATTCACCAAAGCACCAGAGGACAGGACAAGAAACAATGGTTGGAAACAGATCAAAGAGAGAAGCAACCTGGAATTCCTGACTACAACCTGGAATTCCTGAGTACAATTAACCAGTGGAATAGCTTGTCCCCAGAAATCGTGGGAGCTCCATCACTGGAGATTTTAAAACAGAGGCGAGACAGTCACTTGTCTGAGATGGTATAGGTTCTCCTGCTTGAGTAGGGGACTGGACTAGAAGACCTCCAAGGTCTCTTCCAGCTCTATTCTATTCTAGCTAACATAAACAAAATCTTCTCTAGGAGATTTTTCTCTTTCTTTTCTTTTGCAGGAACTGATAGTTTTGGGGAAAATTGGCTCAACTATTACCTGCTCTTGAAGAATTTCTTTTAAAAAAATTCTTACTGTAGCTCTGTCTCAGCTCTCCAACTTGGACTGTATCAGTAGAAAATGAAGTCATGCTTCATTCAAGATGCAGGTGATTCTCAAAACAAATTCACATTTGCATTCACATTTACCTTTACCTTTTTTCTTCCCAGTTGCTCAGTCTAGTTAACAATAAAACATGATCTCAAGGTAATATTTGAAACTTTTAATCAAGTACCAAATAATGCACTGAGCATGCCTGAAACTATGTCATTTGCTTCCTGGTTTATTATGCATGCAGTTTTTCTTTCTAAGGTAAAATAATTAGAAAACACAAATATTGTTAAACCAATCTAATTTATATGCCGGTTGCATCCAGTAACTGATCTGTTTATCTTTTCTGTCTTTTGCTTAAAACCCCCCTGAGAGATATAATATCTTCCAGAGTGTCAGTATGACACAACAAATGCTATAATCAAGTACTCCCAAGAGCAATGGGAATACACAATAGCAGAGGCCTTGTGGAGCTATCAGATGTGTATCAAAATGTTCCCTCAAGAAGCAGAACCAATGATTTCAGTTTACGGTAAATTGTTAGGAATCTTGGGGAATAGAAGATAGAATAAAATGCTCTTGTTTTTGCAAGGTGTCATTAGTGATAATACTTGAAAGCCTTCATTGTTATGTTAATTTTCAGCAGTTATAAGCCCCCCCCCCATCCCATTTACCCTGGCTTCTGTTTGTATAGGTGTGTGATGTGTGAACAGAGGAAGAAGCTGTTGCTTTCCTGCCAATGCTCAAATGACTGTCCATCCATGTGGCTTCCTGAAGGCATTGCCAGCACTAACTGGTTTTAGGGAGATGTAGAGAGCAGAGAAACCAGCCTAGAAAGAATAGTTTTAGCTCTGGTCAACAATGGGAAAAAGATAAGAATGAGTTCATAATTGAAACAAACAATATAGAAGGAAAAATATGAAAGTATGTTTGAGTGCTAAAAATATAATATACAAATTCAAAGGTGCAGCTATTAATACAGTAGAATATAATAATAATAATAATAATAATAATAATAATAATAATAATAATAATAATAATAATAATAGTAATAGTAATAATAATAATAGTAATAGTAATAACAAAATTGGAAGGAACCTTGGAGGTCATCAAGTCCAACCCCCTGCTCAGGCAGGTAACCCTATACCATTTTGGACAAATGGCTGTCCAGTTTCTTCTTAAAAACTTCCAGTGTTGGAGCATTCACCGCTTCTGGAGGCAGGTTGTTCCACTGGTTAATTGCTCTAACTGTCAGGAAATTTCTCCTTAGTTCTAGGTTGCTTCTCTCCTTGATTAGTTTCCATCTGTTGCTTCTTGTCCTGCCTTCAGGCGCTTTGGAAAATAGCTTGACTCCCTCTTCTCTGTGGCAGCCCTTGAGATATTGGAACACTGCTATCATGTCCCTCCTCGTCCTTCTCTTCATTAAACTAGACATACCCAATTCCATCAATCTTTCCTTATATGTTTTAACCTCCAGTCCCCTAATCATCTTTGTTGCTCTTCTCTGTACTCTTTCTAGAGTCTCAGCATCTTTTTTACATTGTGGTGACAAAACTGGATGCAGTTTTCCAAGTGTGGCCTTACCAAGGCATTGTAGAGTGGGATTAATATACTGCCATAGTGCCCAATTTCTTTGCAAATATTATAGCCAGGGGTATATGCAGGGGAGGTAAAAAAAATTAAAAAGGCAGCCATGCTTGCCTGATCAAAGTGACACCAATAATGGGCGGGTGGTGGTGATGGTGGTCTTCCACAGATTGATCTTGTGTGCTAGTTGCAGCCATTCCTGATCTAGGAGGTTATGCTCATAGTCACACATACCCTAGTTGCTTCCCAGTTGGATTGCTGCAGTTCACTCCAGATGGTCTTCATCTTCTCAAAGACAATCTGGAATGCAGTAGTGCACATAGTTCTGGGCCTTCTATCGTTTGCACGCATTATGCTGCTGTTGCCTGGGCTGCACTGGCTTCAAGATACTGTTTATCACCTTTAAAGCCGTAAGTGGCATGGGACCATGATATATGCAAGACCTTCTCTCTTTAACGGAATCTGCTTTGCTCATCAGAGAAATAAGGTAGGTTTACTCTAGGTCCCTTCCCTTACATGTTGTCACCTAGCAGTAACTAGAAAGCGCACCTTCTTTCCCTGTTCTGGGAAATACCCTTTCCACAGAGATCGAGCATACTACCTTCCTGGTCTTCTAGAACAGGGGTCCCCAACCTTTTGGGCACCAGGGAACGGTTCCATGGAGAGAGATTTTTTCCGCGGACCGGAGAGAGCGTGGTTTTGTATGCTGCCTGCATCTCGCAGATGGGGCTTTGTTTGTTTGTGTGGCCCAGTTGCTGGCCTGCCACAGCCCAGTACTGGTTCTCGGACTGGGGGTTGGGAACCCCTGTTTTAGAAGACCTGACGAGCCAATACTTTCCACAATCATTGCATGGAATGCTTGTGGGAATGAGGATGGAACTGAGCAAGATGAGACACTGATGTGCAGGAGAGTGTTGGCCAGTTTTATTATAGTTATTTGATAGAGGATGGATGGATAGATTTTTTTTAACCTGTATATTTGATTATTAAATCAAATCAAATTTATTAGTTGATCATTCTGTTTTCTAGAATAGAAACAATGTGAACCAGCAACTCCATGTTAAGGACATGAATCAGTCAGAATACAGTTAACTTTTTCTAAATGCTTTCAGCACACGTTGTATAATCATACACAAAATAGAAAGGAATCGTCTTATGGCTATATCTAACAAACTGGGCAATCTTGGTTTTATGACAGATTTGCATATTCTACCTCTTAAGCAAAGGCACAATCCACCATACCCTTGCCATTAAGCAAAGCCATACCACCACCCACCCACACCTTTGCCATCAGTCAGGGAAAGAGCACCTTCACTCTTCCTGCTTGATAAAACAATGAACTCTGCGAATTAGTTATTGAAAGACCGAAGGCACATGTTTCTTTAAGTCAATTTTTAAAACTCAAATATTGAAGGAAGGTTTTTTGTCGCTCATTTTTATCTTTCTCTTTTTTTTGGATTTACATAAACACACATTTGAAATAAATGATAATAAAGCAATCTGCATTTTGCATTTCCTTCAGCCCCTTGATCTAATAGGGAATATCATGGGTAATTCTGAAGATCAAGAGATTGTTTTTATAGGGTTTTTTCCTTAAGCTAAGGAAACATCAAAGGCTAATTAAGCTGCACATGCATGCATGCACACACATTTGAAAGCCATCATAAATGGCTTTGGTTTTTCAATTGAAAAGAAAAAAGATAAAAGCTCCCATTTAGCACACAGTGAAGGGCAGAATAGAAGAATAAAATGAGATGCTGTTTGATGCTACTATTGCTTCCACTTACTCATACTGTACCTTTCACACATGAAAAAGCTTTTGGGGAGGCTGGCCACCTGTGTTATTAACAAAAACTGATTTATAAAATAATACTAAGTCCTTAGTATTAAAGTGTCAGTGCCATGACAGATATAACCAAAATCTTCATTCAGATTTAAAGATACTTCTGAAGGGAACCAAATTGCAAGAGATTATGCACAGTGGTAGAAACAGATGTTTAATATGTGTTCAAATGAGCAGTTCCAATCTGGAAATTGAAATCTTCCTAGTAGGAACATAAAAGCTCCCATGTAAAATAATTCCATAGGAAGAGTGCAAGTATAAAACATTTGGGAGGAAATGAGTTGTTTTAGAAAGCTTTATGGAAAAAGATCATGATAGGCTGTGTATATCAATATATTATTAGCGTAATATAAAATTAGTGAAAATAAAATTAACTTGAGAAAATAAGAATTATTTGAGTCTAGTTTTACATTTTTTTCTCACCTGGACTAAAGTAGAGGCAGGCAATCTTTCAGAACCAAACTTGGCTTTTGGGTTAGGGGAAAAATGGCTGCTGGTAGTAGAGCAATGAGAGTGACTAGAGTTCTGTCACACATTTGAGCAGAATTTTCTGGATTATTTTGTGGGGCAGGTTGAAACAAGCTGTTTTAGGAAAAACACTGCCATTTTTCCTTTCCACCACAAAATGGGATGGGGAATTGCATTGTTGATTTTAGCCATTGTGCTTCTGAAAATTGGTGATGCAACTGGAAAGATTCCAAGAGTTGCAGAAAACATCTTTGGAAGTCCTGGATGACAAGCCCTGGATTATAATTGTTACATCCCCAAGTGGAACAACTAACAACCACATTCCACTTCCAAAGCTGACCTTAAATATTTTGCTGCCGGAAGCAGATATCAAATAGCCTACCCTGTGCTTGGCAAAAATTAATTTGTTTTAAGAAAGCCAGACACCAGCGTTGTCCATCACAAATAGTTTTTCCAGTAGTTTCTACCTATCCTGTAATGTCAAGCAGAATGAGTGTGCGTGCTCTCTGTTGTAACTTAGGAAATATGCCTTTTTTGTTGTGGCATCTGGCTCTGAACCAGCATCCCCTCAACGATCCATATTGCTCCTATGACAATTTTCAAAAAGTTGTTGAAAACTTGTTGGATTCCCCATTTCTGGAGTAGGATAGCATCAATTCCCAGTAGAATTTTACTTTCATCTGAATACATATGATTTTTGCTCCTATTGTTTTAGTGCTTGCTTACTTTTAATGTTGTGAGCTGTGCAGAGTCTTGTGGAATTAGTTGGTCTCAAAATTGAATTAACCAACCAATCAGCCAGCCAGTCAGTCAGCCAACCAACCAAATGTCTCATTTCATAATGCCAGCTGAAACAAATTGCTAGGACTACCAGATCAGGACTTGCTTTCATCTAATGGTCATGTGGAGTTTTGTAGCTAATATCTGGTATTCCTAAAATTGCTTTATCCATTTGTGCAGCAGATCAACCTTGCATGTTCACTCAGAATTAAAAAATGAAATAGCTTACATCAAAGCAAACACATGTTTGTATAGCACCAAGGTTTATGAAATAAATTAGCAACAAAAATTCCTTCTTACTCTTTGTTTTAATCAACATTTTGCTAACTCTCACTATTAACTTTGTCACTTGTGATAACTGACAGTTTACTCATTAGCACCAGAGAGCAAGAGACTCCTTAATGCTTAGGCACTGATGTCATCAAATTCCAGCTTTTCCTTTATCAGAATTTTAACTCCCACAAAGGTCTGGTTGTCACAAGCTGGCAAATGAGAAGGAGATCAAGATTTTTTTTAAAAAAAATCCCCTTCTCTATATTTCTATTTACCTTAAAGACCTATTTCCATGCAGAAAAAGAAAAAGAAAAAATTGAATAATGAAAACTAACTCTTATTACTTTTAATTTTTTTAAAAAAAGTAAAATATCGACTTCTGTATATTTACCTTAGAATTAAATGATCAAAGGGATAAAAAATAAAAAATGTTGAGCTTTTTTTATATGATGACAAATGTTTTAAATAGCTATTTTTCTCTTTCCTTTTGTCCATTCTGAAAAACAATGGAACATAGCAAAAGATTCTTTCTTTATGATGCCACAGACAAATTTCCACACTGTGCTATCGAATGATGTAATGGAAAAAGTTATCAGAATTAGCTGGTCTGATGAAGATTTAATGCTATGTTTAAAAATGGAACTATTTTATTTCATTCTGTTTGTTTTCCTTCTTTTGGTATTATTTTCTCTTTATTTCAGTATATTAAAACAAACAGATTAAAGTAATACATCCCACAAGTAAAAAATAGAAAATCAAAAGTCCTTCAGGGATAAATGAATCTATGGAACAGATTTACCATAACTTTATTGCTTCATTGTTAAGGATTTGTATATCTGGAACTAATATACACTATAAAGCTTTGGAAGTGATGAACAAATAAAGACTCTTTTTATTTGTCAGAATCTATGTTGCTTACTATAAAAATATCAAAAGGAAATAAACATTTGCTGGGTCTTTCTAAGCTGCATGCTATTTCTCACACCCCGCTAATCGTAGGATGACAAAGAACCAGGCTCGGTGGGTGGGTGGGTGCAGAGGCTGTTTCAGGAAAGTAACTGAATGTAGCTAATTTTTAAATGTAGTAAACAGAAGCTTTTTGCACCTTTAAACACAAGTTATTGTGTTTCTTCATTTGCTCTGGAGCCTGTTTGGGCTTGGGGAACAAACAGGGCGAGCTAGAAGCAATAGTACATGAGGAAGGGTATGACAAAACTTTGTGTAAGATAATCCCATTTTCTTTAATTTCTTGTTGAAAATACTGGATCAGAACTTTTTTTAATAAAGCAAACAAACAACTAACATGATCCTTCAAAGTATGAACGCCACCTATAACTCCAGCTGACAGAAGAGATATTGGAAGCAGGCACAGACAAGCTCATGTCTGTTGGATTAAGCCATGACACTTCTGACAATGGTGTTGGCCATCTTTCCTGGAAAGCATGGGCTTTAATCATAGCTGGAATTAGCACGCATGACAGGTGATTATGGGATGGAACAGCTCCAGGCACAGCTGTGTTGATTCTTATTATTGGTAACTTCTGTAATTGCAGCTTTTCAAAAACAAAGTTATTCAAAATTGAGAATGATGGGGGAAGGGGATGATAGCATGTACATTTTGTGGGGAATAAGATAGGGAAGAATAACTACTTAACAGTTGTAAAGATAAAATCTGTCAAAATCTCATCCAATTTTCTTAACAATTCTTGGCTTAAATTCATCTTTATCTTTTTTAATTTAAGCAGTATAACATCTTTTCAATCTTTCTTGGAAACCAATTACAGATTCTGTTTTTAGAAGAAGCGAAAAAAGACTTTGGAATAATTCCTTCTTGAAATATAAAACTCCTGACTATGCTCTTATGAACACTTTTCTCGTTAACTCATTAAACAGATTTCACTCCCCTAATTATGATATTAATATTCCAAGATACATTTTAAGTTATGCAATGCTATTTTCACACATCACTATTATATTTTACATATTAATATTAATTTGAATTTTAAAAATAGTAGGACAGTCTTTTTAGCACACATCAGACAGATCCAATATCCAGTAATGTGTAGATGTCTCTGTCTCTTTATGTCTGTATACTGATTTTCACATCTGACTAGTGCTTATTAGTCATTATGGCATTTCTTATTCTTCATGACCGTAATGGACCTCATCCATCCAAGACTGTTTATCCATAACTGCTTTTATTTTGAAGGAACAATGACTCCAAGTGTTAAAAAAAATGAAATATACTTATTTCTTAAAATTAAATAATTCAACACAAAATATTGTGTGTTTTTGGTCCCTCTACGAATATTTAAAACTCTTCTGAATATTAGGTATGGTCACTGCTTTTTGTTATTTATAAAAATAACGAAAGAAAGAAAGAAAGAAAGAAAGAAAGAAAGAAAGAAAGAAAGAAATACTCTTTATGTTGACAGTGTTTTTGTAAGCTCTTACTTATTACATCTGTGGTAGTATTCTGACACCATGTCTTCTGTCAAATTCTTTTCAATTGTCTTAGTTTTTTTCAACAGTCCAAATCTTCTCCAATGACTCTTGCCTTCATTGTATCCCAGATATTTAAGTTTAACATCATTAGTAGTGTTTCTAGAGAGAAGACTAGTTTTATTTCAACTAACAGTTTATTTTCTTGTGAACCAAATCAAAGGCACCACAGTTCAAAGGCATCACTTTTTTGTGTTTAGCTTTTCTCATGTTCAGTGCCATAGATTTAAGCTGAGAAATCATGGTAAACTGCACCTTTGTTGTCAGCAGAATGCCACTGGTTTTTAGCATTTTATCTAGTTTTGTCACAATATTTTTCCCAAGCAATAGTCATGTCCTTGTAAAATTCTGAGCCTTGGAAGATAAAGTATATTACCACTCCAACTTTTTCTTTATCTATTTTTATTGGCTCTGCTTGTTGAACTCTAAAATGAGTTTCAGTGTTTTTATTAATGCTTTTTCAATTATTGAGTGGCAGATTGGCTTTTCTTTTCTTTCACTAGAGATTCCTTAAGATTCCAATCATTAAAGCAGAGAAATTTCAACTGTTGGAAGAAACTTTTATTAATTTATTGATGTGGCTATATAAATCTTTTAAATAAAAAATAATACCACTCTAATGGCAGAAAGTGAAGAGGAACTAAAGAGCCTCTTGATGCGGGTGAAGAAGGAGAGTGCAAAAGTTGGCTTGAAACTCAACATTAAGAAAACCAAAATCATGGCATCCAGCCCTCTCAATTCCTGGCAAATAGATGAGGAAGAAATGGAGGTAGTGACAGATTTTATTTTCCTGGGCTCCAAGATCACCTCAGATGGGGACTGCAGCCAAGAAATTAAAAGCGCTTGCTGCTGGGGAGGAAAGCTATGGCAAATCTAGACAGCATACTAAATAGCAGAGACATCACCCTGCGAACAAAAGTGTGTATAGTCAAGGCCATGGTTTTCCCAGTTGCAATGTATGGCTGTAAAAGTTGGACCATAAAAAGGCTGAGCGACAAAGAATTGAGGCCTTTGAACTATGGTGCTGGAGAAGACTTCTGCGAGTCCCTTGGACTGCAAGGCCTTCAAACCGGTCAGTCCTAGAAGAGATCAACCCCAACTGCTTTTTAGAAGGCCAGATCCTGAAATTGAAACTCAAATACTTTAGCCACCTAATGAGAAGGAAGGACTCATGGGAGAAGGGCCTAATGCTGGGAAAGATTGAGGGCAATAGAAGAAGGGGACGACAGAGAATGAGGTGGCTGGATGGAGTCACTGAAGCATAGGTGTGAACTTAAATGGACTCCAGAAGATGGTAGAGGACAGGAAGACCTGGAGGAACGTTGTCCATGGGGTCGCGATGGGTCGGACACGACTTCGCAATTAACAACAACAACAAATATTTTCCCTGCAATCTGTTTCTTCCAAATCAGCATGTCCTAGGACAAATTTTGAATATAACGTAATTTTTTTAAAGAGAAAATCTACAAATTTGGTGCACTTTTTTTTGACAAATCTTGAACTATTTAGTTGTCTCATATTCTAATATAACTTGGTTTCCTGGCTATCATAGAAATTCTTCAATGGCTCAATGTTTTGAAGTGCTATCCATAATTTCTCACATTTTTTCATGTTCAAAAGTTTTTATATAAATAATGCTCTTTTTGGAACTCCCTTGCCTTTTCAGTTATTTATTATGTTTCAATAGAAAATAATTCATCAGGGGTTAGCAATTAAATCTCAAATTCCCCTGGCTCTTTGAATCCTAGTTATTTAAATATAACTTTTTATCTCTTGCTGTTGTCTGGATCTCAGTCTTTAGTTGGATATAGTTTCTTCTGCTTTCCTTCAGCTATTTCCAGTATGTGAACAGAGAGTCATTTTGGTTTTTTTTTGTTTCTTACATCTTGTGGTATTTTATGTCAAAATTGCAGTTCAGAATGATTCAGGTGCTTTGTCAATTATAATCCATTAAATCTATTTTTTATCTTCATCACAATGTTGTTCATTCATTATGTTGATGAAGGCGTCAGCACCGTTAGTCACATTAAATCTGAATGTGGTGTGTCCAAAGATGACTTATCAGACCAAATTGGGCAAATATGTAGGCACTGCAGTTGTTGCACTGCTGACTCTAGATTGGGCAGTTCAGTCTTATGTTGTGCTTCAACAATGTGCTTTACTTCATAAGCTTGACAGTCCTTGTGGATTAGGCCATGCTGGTAGGTCGGTTTTGTGCCAATGATTTCCCAGATGATTGTATCTATGTCGAACTATTACAGGGAGGTTTTTAATGTGTCTTTGTATCATTTCCTCTGCTCTCCATGCATTTTCCACCATATAAGTTCCCAAAAGGAATGTTAGGAAGGTTTGTATACTCATCAACAATGTATGGACAGATGGTACATATGCTCTGGAAAGACTTCAGTGTCTGGTACTTTATCTAGCCATCTGATACCTAATATTCTGTGAAGACAAATAGTGTGAAAATGATTGAGCTGTCTTATATGCATTGGTACACAGTCCAAAGGTAGAGACAGCCAGAGATGGAACCAGGCAGAATGGATGACCAGGATGTCTTTGGTGCCTTATCATGCACATTGCACAACATTGCAGAGACCACCTTGTTAACTGTTGAACCTTCAATTGGTCTCATCTACTCAATTTACCAGAGTCTATCTTCACATTCTGAGAAGATAGACTCTGATAGATGTAATTCCTGTCTCACTGAGGGTTTAAGACCCATTATCCATTACACTATCTTCATCTGATTTTACTAGTTTGTGAAGCTATTGCCCAGTGTGTGGCTGCAATCACATGCAAACAGCTACAAGGAGCTACAGTTGTGAGCTGATTGCCAGGTGGGGATGAAAGGTGAGTGGAGTGACTTGAAAAAGATGTGAGATATCCCCACCAAAGGTACTCTCCCTTTTTATACTCAAAACAACCATCTCTAATGTCATATCTTGTTGGTTGGATAATTTTGTTATCTTCAGTTTAAACTACAATTTTGTAATGAGTTGTTGATTTGTGTCATACTGTAGGTCTTGTTTTGTTGATTGAACAGTTTTCCAAGTTTGCTTACAGAGTGCATAGTCAATCATATTTCATTCTTGCCTACATTATATGTTGACATAGTTAGTCATCTTCTATGTTGCTGTATGTGGATATTTGCTGTAAACATGTAAACAGTGATTTATCTTAGCAAAAGTCTATTAATCATTTTGTTTCATGCAGAGCCTTTCTGCATAGCTTCTGTATGATTATGTAGAAATTGATTTTTATAAAGAAAATGTCCTTTTACAGTTTTATATACTGCTACATTTTTCTTGGACTCTTAACATATAAGTGCTGAGTTTAATCTTGTAATAAGAATTACTTTTGTAAGAGTTTGTCACATGACTTAGGGCAATGTTTCTCACCTTGGCAACTTTTAAGATGTGTGGACTTCAACTTCCAGAATCCCCCAGAGTTGAAGTCCACACATCTTAAAGTTGCCAAGGTTGAGAAGCACTGCATTAGGGGAATACACCACCTAATCATGTTTTCAGTGATTGTTGGACTTTGGGATGGTACTGAAGGTTAAAAAACTAAACTCTACCTCTCAGAGACTTATATCTGATCTTTTGAATGCACATCACATTTAATCAGGTTAACATATTAATCCAGATGCCAGGTTTTATGAAGTGTTTATTTTCTGTCTAGGAAAAACTGAAAAAGGCGCAGAAATTCAATATACATTTTATTTATTGTATATATTTATTATTTTAGACATTACCTGTCTCCAAAAGATCCTGGGCGGCTTACTCTTTAAAAACAAGAACAATTTAAAAAAAAAACAATCATAGACATTTAGAAAAGAAGGAAACCAAACAAAGCAACAGCAACAACAAACATACTAGGGCTCAATAGCCACCCTACTTCAAGGCCTGGGAAAACAGCCAGGGTTTCAGTAACTTGTGGAACATCATTAGGGTGGGAGCTGTATGAATCTTGGGGAGGAGGGAATAGCATTCCAGAGGGCAGCTGCTGCAATAGAGAAGGCATATTTCTTAGGTCCTGATAGATGACAATGTTTAACAGAGGGGAGCTGGAACATGCTTATTTCATCCAGTCTTACTGGACAGGCAGAAATTATGGAAGACAGATGGCCCCTCAAATAATAGCCTTGTTTCATAAAAGACTTTATAGCTGATAAATGAGCACCCAGAATTTGACTGGCAACCACTGAAATTAATGGAGCAACAGAGTCATATGGCCACACTGTGGCAGATCGGTTATTTCCTGAGTGGCTGCATTCAGGGAGATCTTCCAGAGCAGTCCCCTGGAGGCCACATGACAATAGCCCAACCCTGAGATAACACAAGTGACTATCTAAAGGGCCTCCCAATCTAAGAATGAGTATAACTGGTGCATTAGATGAATACAGGTAGTCCTTGACTTACAACATTCAATCACTGTCTGAAGTCACAGTGGGTGCTGAAAAAAGTGACATATCTTCATAAGATCAGTCTTCATACTTATGATCGTTGCAGCATCCCTGCGGTCACATGGTCAAAATTGGGGCACTTGGTAATAGTTGTAAATTCACTGAAAAACTGCACGATTCACTTAATGACAATGGTGATTTGTAAAATCAGTGTGAGTCACCTAATGACAGCATCATTTAGGGATGGAAGTGTCAGTCCCTATTGGGCTTTTAAATCAAGGACCTATGTGTCCTTGGCCACAGCTAACACATGTGATAAATGCAAGGTTTACTGTAAAGTGTTTGGATGGATTAAACTGGTTTAAGGCTCTTTCTATTTTCTGCTCAGTTGTTACCCCCCCTCCCCAAATACACAAAAAGAAAGGACAGGATGATGCAAGAAGTATATGATAGGAAAAAGAAAGGCTTCAGTAACCAGCAATTTTAAGAAAGCACATGTGGTGCCCTCTTATAGCTCATAGACTCTGAGAAGACTCTCACTGTACCTGACCATGAAAAACAAAACTATCAGAGAGCACGGAACTGTAGAATACTTCTACAATATAATATATCAACATCTATTTAATCAAAACACTAAGACTGAAGAACACTTGCTAAAATAATAAATTGTGAAAGGAATTTAGAGCTAAATCTCATTTTCTCCTTCCTTATCCTGGAATTATCCTTGAGAAGAAATGTAAACATGTTTGCAGACACACTAGTTATGTGTCCATTTCTCTGGAGATTTCTGAATCATTAGCAAACTTTGGCTTTAAATTTAGGGTTTATTCCATTGGAAATAATCCAATTTCATTTTAGAGATTTTCTGAATTTATGCTACCTGATTCAATTTGGTCTGGGATTTGGCAAAATCTAAATATAACCATACTAATTTTTAATCATGTGCCCTAAATAAGGACTACAGGACCATAAAAAGGGAGTTTGTTTGTTTTATTAGATAATGTAACTAGTATAACTTCAACAGAAGTCCTGATGCAGCTGATATTTTCAACAAGCAGAATTGATCAGCTATAAACATCCAACATGATGACTGGATTGAATGGAGCAATATTCGTTGTTGTTTTTAAAAAAATTAAACTTTGCAACTTTGGAATTAAGCTAGCAGGACTATCAAAAGAAACTAACTGTAAACAAACTGAATTGAGTAAACCAGATGACATTGAATTTTAGTGGTACTAAAAAGTGTGTTGAACAACGATTATTAGGAAAATAAGTCTTTAAGGGACAAAAGCTAGAAGCTTAAAATTACATTTTGTCCTCTGATGATCTCTCTTACTTACTACCTGCAGCCTGCCTCTCCATTACCTCTGTTTAGCAAAGAATATGAGAACCTTTTGGGAAAAAACTTGGCAAGATTTTTGCTCTGCTCCCCTCAGGTTTAGGTTTTGTAGTGACAATGAAGTCTCCTACCTGTTTCTTAAGTTTGGGACTGTGTATTAGCTATCTGGCTGAATGTGGAATGAGGGAAAAATTTACCATATCCTGCCTCCATGAATTGAGAATTACCCATTCACTATAACAATATATACAAATTTTTAATACAAATGAGTAAAAAACATGGGATTGTGATCCTCAGACATGCCTACCACAAAACTTGAAGGGGGTTTTTGTAAACACCCAGTGGAACAATACCATGGCCTTTGTGTTTTGGGCCAAGTGGAAAAAATCAACTACTCACTGCCCTATCTATGATGATATTAGGAGAAAAATATTTTAGCAGATTTTAGCAGCCAGATCCCAAACAACTGAACTATTGTCTTGTAGATGTGATTCCAATGGTTAGTATTGAGATTGCTATCTTTTGCTATGAATTATGTTTCTAATGTTGGTTTCATCTTAATCCTCCTATATAACTTTTCTTTGTTGTTCTTTTTTTTATTACAGCTACTTTTTTTTTTTTTTTTAAGAAAGACACTATATAATGATGTTACAATCTGTGGACACTGATAAATTTATCAATTGGCTGGGTGTCATTCTCCCACTGATTTAAAGCAGAATGTCTAATCATGGCAATGAAACAGCATGTGTTAAATGACACAAGTTCTAAAAAGTTAACTTAGGTACTTTCACTAAATTAATAATAGAGAATTATGTTTATTTATTTATAAAAATCAAACCCATTGAAATAAAAGCTGCAGAAACCAAAGGCTAATGACTAATAAATGTTACTGCAATCGGGAATTACTGTCCTCCAATGCACTTATTATAATCCACATACTTCTAAAAGCCTCGCTATGATTTAGGAACCCAGCCATGCTGCTTTAAGTCACTTAGGAGCTTTTGAAAATCATTTTCCCTAATTTAACAAATGATAACAGCTTTTCTCTTTGTGTTGACTTTCAGAATTAAGGAAAAGTGGGTTTAAACAGCAAAGGCATTCTGAGCCTTCTGCTAAAAGGTATTTCATTGCTTTATAATAAGATTACTGCTTTATGGCCTTGTGGATTTTAATTGCCATTTTTGTTATGGAGATGCCAAAAGAACTGAGTATTTTGAAAACAGCATGTATTAGTGCTTATCTAAGCTTTCTGTATTCTGTAATGGGAATTCAGAGGACAGCATTTTCTATTTGCAATTTCTCTTATGTCCTATTTTGCCCTGTTAAAGAGAGAATTTGCCCTGTTAAAGAGAGTAAAATCTTGCCCCTTCTAAGTGTGGTTGGATTTCAGTACAGTATTCACTCATACTCATTACTCACACTGATAATGTTACTTAATTGGGTAATAAAATGTCTGCCAGCAAACAACCAAGCTCAAAGAACACAAAGGTTTCTACATTTCGATTTTTGTCAATTTCAGCATTTTATTGTTTATATATAGGACTAATCTTTTTCCCCCCTGTAATGTGATCTGAACTACAACATGGACATTTTGCTGCTCAGTGTAATTGTTTTGTATGTCTTGAATTAAGTTTTGATTAAAAATAGTTATAAATGCAAATGGAAAATAATATAAAAATATGACACAACCAGGACTTCTGGAATAATAACAGAGATGTAGTCAAACTTACTTTGAGGGGAGAAGAATATTCCATATGGTCGGGACCACAGCAAAGAAGGCCCACCTCCTGGGACTCACCAAATATAGGTCCTGGCAGATGGTATACATAACATGCCTTCTCTGCTAGATCTAATGAGACAGGCTAACATAATTGGGGGGAAGCTGTACATCAGATAACCCAGTCCCATACCACAAAGGACTTTAAAGGTTAAAACCAGAACCCTGAATTGGACTTGGAAGCAAACTGGCAGCCAAAACAGCTCATGAAACAGAAATGTAATATGTGGTCTTCTAGGAGCATACATAATTGCCTGCATCACTGCATTTCTGAACCAGTTGAAGTTACCAGATACTCTTCAAAGACAGCCTCATGCATTGCAATAGTCCAATCTGAAGGAGGCTAGGGCATAAGCAACTATGAATAGAGTCTGTTCATCTAGGAAAAGGTGAAACCCTCCTAGCTAGGTCTGCTATCTGCTTTTCAAGCTTGAGTGATGAGTATAAGAGGACCTCCAGATTGTTACTGGGATAAGATGTCCATAGCATCGCTTAATTCACCAGAGGCAGATATGTATAGTTGGGTATCATCAGCATACCCATCCAATGGCCTCATATGATGTTATATAGGAGAGGGGAAAGCACTGAACCCTGAGGCATCCCACATAGTAGCAGCCAAGAGTAGAATTTCTCCCCAAATATGATGGACCAGAATTTCCTTCATCCATGACCCTCTGAAGCTATTGTGCAACCACCTCCTCAATCACCTTACCCCCAAATGGGAGGTTAGTTACTAGATGAAATCTGTCCAGTTTGGAAAGGATCAGTGATAGCTTTTTGAGAAGGGGGTGAACCAAGGTCTCTTTAAGAGGTAAAAGAACTACCCATCCCTCAGAGAAGAATTAATCATCATTAGAATCCATTTATACAACACTCTCTGGAGCACTTTCACAAGCCAGAAGGGGCATGAATCTAAAGATCAGGTGGCTAAGCTTATAGTGCTGAGGACCCCATTCACTTACTCAGGTCTAACAAGTTCAAATTGATCCCAGATAATGAGGCAATAAGCACCACAAGCATCTCTTTTGGACCTGCAACAAGACCCGCATAGAAATGCAAGCAAATCTGAGTGATTTTACCTGACAATTGCAAAGCAAATTCCTCTAATGTCATTGCAAAAAAATCCCTGGACGCTATTCACCCATGAGACCTTATGTTACCTAAAGCAGAGCTACAGGTCAGCAATTTGTGGATGCAATAAGGGCAGAGGAATATTGTCACTTCACCATTACTACTACAAGATAAATCTTAATAGTGGCTCTAATACATATTCAGTCAAGTTCATCTTTAGTTGAATATCTGCAATGCTCTATACATCTCTCTATCTCATTTCATGTTCCTCAACTCTTCTCTAAACCATCGAGAGTGGTGGGGTTCCTGAGAAGGAAGAAGTTGTAGGGTATAATCTGATCCAATTCCTTAGCTTCCACCGGATTCCAGGTAGCAACCAACGGTTTGGATGGACCATGCAGCTCATCAACAGGAACAACCCCCAGGTCCCTCTGAAACCACTTACAGTCCATCACTCACAGGAGTGGTCCATCACTCACAGGAAGTGAACAGATCTAATAAGCCCAGCTTCTCTAGATAGTGGCTGTGGCACTAGATAGTGGCTGTGGTACCATGGAGATCAAGCACCAAGACTTCCCCAATTTCAGATCACCTAGCCACTGCTCCAACAGGATCACCAACACTAGGAGTATGAGCATTGTCCCATGTTGGGCTCAGGATAATCATGGTGGCTATGAACTCCTGAGCTACCTCAAACTCCATTCCTAGAGAAAGCAGACTGAAGTCTTTAAGAACCATACATCTGGGAAATTCCATTGCTAACTTCCAAATGGGGCCAAGTAGCACAGGCAGGGAGGTTGCTATACAGCAGGGAAAGTGGTTCAGCAGCAACCCATCTTATCTGAACCCTAAAGTCTAATTTAATGAACACATCTGGTGACATATAATGTAGGGGCCCCTTAAGGCTGCAAGGGATTCCTGGATGACAATCGCCAGACCTCAATCATTGCCACAGAGTCTTGGCTGATGTCACACCTGATGGCTACTCCCATTCCAGACACAGCCAGATTGCACTAATACATGCCAGGTCAACCTTTTCATCAATGTTTAAATCACTGATAAGTGAGGCATTTTTGTAGACCAATTTGGCATTCAGTAGCAGCAGCCAGAGGTCAGATTCAGTGTCAAGCATTATGTTCTTGTTCAAGGTCTTCAGCAACAATTTTGCAAGATCCTATCTTAGGCCATAAAAATAAGAAAGCAATAAGTGAAAACAAAGTATGAGTAAAATAAAAAAGACAATATTGCTAGAGGAATAAGAATTCTTCTCCAAATAATGCCTTAAGATGATAGTGAAAAAAATGCTACGTTTGATGCAGAAAAATAAAATATAAAAATATGAAAGACGAGGTGCTCAAAATATTTAGCACATTGTTTCAAGGGCTGTTTTCTCATAAAATTTAGGTACTCAGCCACTTTGGCAGCATTTCAAGCAGAAAACCTTTTGGCTAGGAAGAAGGACAAAGTTTATGCAATTTATTTAAAAGGTTAGACTTTATTATTAGATTTTTGCTTCTTGACTTTGCTTTTCCTCCTTTCTCATTTAATAAATTACTGATGGGCATAGCAGGTTGATGGGGGATGTGCAGTGGTTTGATTTCTGTGTCAACTCTTCCCAGGAATTCAATACTGAAAGCACAAGGCAGTTGTTTATATCCTTTTTAAAACCTTCTCCTGTGCAAAAAATTCCAGGATCAGCAATGAGAAAGTTCCTTTTGTGCTGAGTGTTCTTCCTTTTTTGGCAGCAAAACAGATAGTTCTCATATCGGCACACAAAGATAAGACATGTTTTTCTTTACTGAAGAATGTGCTAAAATATAACTTCTGGGAAAATTAGCCATTAGAAAGTTTATACTTGAAACCCTGTGTTTTATATAACATTGAATACTTATTAGAATATGGTATCTCAGTTCAGATAAAGCATAAAGTTAGGCCAGGATGAGACAAATCCAGCAATGATACCATTATTGTGAAAACAATTCTTTGTCACAAGTGGTATCAGCAACTTTTCAGTGATCATCACATCTTGTATGATATTGCAAGCACCAAATTTCAAAATAAATAAACAACCACTAAGAGAAAAATTGAATATAAAATCTCATAGGAACTTGTGTGAGGATACAGGTATTTTGCAACATGTTATTTAAATTATTACTTTTATTGAAAATTTTTCGTGTCCATGTAATAATGTTGCTAATATTAGAACTCCTTTGGCTGATTAACTCCTCCTTAAGTCCTTTCTAGTCCAGAATGGTAAACAGAATACATTTTTCTGTTTACTCCTAAGTTATGATAAGAACAATGAATAATTTCCTATCCAAGTCAGTTTGTATTAGGAGCATGACCTCCAGCTTGTGTGGATTTCAAATATTTGATCTTAATTTCATTGTACTTTTTATATGATTAATATTTCATAGTTGTCATCATTACTAAATAATGAAATATGATTTGTTAAAGCAAGTTATTTGAGTATGCACATGAACATATATCATATGTACCCAGATCATAGGAAGCCCTTTATTAAACATATTGACATGTAGGAAATAAAACAAGCTCTGTAAGACTGCAGGTTGCTTACTGATGTGATTTATTACAAACTGGGGATTTATTAAATCACAGAAGTCCAGGTACTGTTATTTTGTATTACAAATAGTGGCACTTTTTATTTCTAATATTATTTGAATGACAGCTTCTGAAAGCTAGCTCTAGTAAAAGTATTTAAATACAGCTTGCCCCCTTTGTGCCTTTTAGCTCTGTTAAAACTACAATCTGACAGTCTGAGAATTCCAGGAATTGTAATCTTAATATAGTGGTAAATCACCAGATTGGAAAGGACTTGTTTAATCATTATGTTGCTGAAGTCCAACTTAAAAACTTAAGAACAGACAAGATGATTAGAGCTGACTTAAAAACAGACAAGATAGTTAGATCAAAAGTTCAGTAAAGGCATTTTTGGCTACTGACATCACCTCGGTGTTCAATGGTAAAGCCCTATTTTTGAGAGTGCAAGAGAAGCCAGCAAAGTTGATTAGTTTACCTAATTCAAACTTTGTTGAGATGATTCTGAACTGAATTTAGGAACATTCACTTACATTTAGAAATATTACATTTGGAAACACTGCATTTCCTTCTGTTTTTATCATAATCCTATAAAGAAAGATAATTTGTATTTTGGAAGAAAAGAGTGTTGAGGTTTAGGTAAATTAGCTTTTAACTAATTAAAGCTTTTTTTAAAAAAAATCTCTCTCCCCCCCCTCCCCTTTTCCACTAACTACTGCTAATTCAATAATTCTTTGTTATTGTCTCTCATACTAATCTGTTCTAAGGAACAATTAGAATTAAGAAAGGAACAATTTATCCAAAAGATTGGCAAGAGAAACTTTTAGAAAACAGGAACTCTTAAGATTAAAAAAATGAGCAAATAGGGAATTAAATGTAAATCTTAAATGTTTTTCATTCTAGGAAGGGAAAGGGAATCTCCAAATCCCAATTTAATATTTTTGATATGATAGAATGCCTTGTCTCTCTTCTTTCTTCAATACATGTTTTCCTTATAGAACAATATATAAAATGCTAAAAAGTTGGAAAAGGACAACAAATATTCTGATTTGAAATCTAGAGTCTTACTTTTGAGATAGCATTAACCCATAGCATTCTATTGTTTTCTTACAATCCAAAGCAAATTGTTTAAGGGGAGATATATCTGAAGCATTCTGCTCATGAATGAATGAACCTTTATTATCAAAGTACAACATGTATACAATGAGATTGGCTGAGCCTCCCTCTGTGCCCCCCCTCACAACTCACAGTGACAACAAACCCACCAATTTATTACACCATGTGAGCTACTTGCACAGCACTCTGGCCTTGCAAGTCTATCATGCATAAAGTTATGTCCCGTTCAAGAGCTTGACAGCCCATGGATAGAACTTGTTCTTCAGCCTGTTGGTACGGCTGGCTAAACTTCTATATCTCCTACCTGATGAAAGGAGAGTAAAGAGGTATCAACCAGGGTGTGAGTCGTCCCTGAGAATTTTCCTCACTCTTTCAAGGCAACGGGCCCTGGCGATGTCATCCAGTGGTGTCAGGCCCACGATGTTTTGTGCTGTGCTCACCACCCTCTGTAATACATTCATATTCACAGCTGTCAAGCCAGCATACCAAACCACGATACAGTGTGAGAGGATGCTTTCAATAGTAGACCGGTAAAAGAAGGTCATGAGTCATTGTTCTACCCTGTTCTTCCGCAAGACCCTGAGGAAGTGGAGTCTCTGTTGGGCCTTTCTGGCCACCTGGGCTGTTTTGATTTTCCAGGTATGATCTTCACAGAGGTAGACTCCCAGGAATTTAAAGGAGGACACTTTTTCCGCACAGCCCCCTTCGATGTAAAGTGGGCAGGTTCCTCTCTTTTCCTCCAGATGTCTGCCATCTCCTTTGTCTTGCCGATGTTCAGGTGCAAGTTGTTCTCTAGATACCATGAGGATAGTTTTTGTACCTCCCCTCTGCACGCTGGCTCATCTCCACCTGTGATAAGACCCACCCTGGTGGTATCATCTGCGAACTTGATGATCGCAGTGGACGGATCGGATGATACACAATCATATGTGTACAATGAATACAGGTAGGGGCTAAGCACGCAGCCCTGTGGCGAGCCAGTGCAAAGCTTCAGGGAGGTGGATAAAACAGACCCGACCCTCACTGTTTGTAGGTGAATGGTAGGAAGATTTTTTGTTTTGTAAGAGATGAGGTGATGAAATGATGGGCAGTTTGCATTGTATATACATACAATAATGAAGTAAAAAAAAAGTTTGTGGGTCCGCTGCTGGCCCTGATCATCATAAAAGTAGAATAACTATGCCAATTAGGATAGAATGGTTGATATAAAAAATATGCGGACACAGGAAATGTTTATTTAATTATCAAATTTATATAGATACACAAGAAGTGATTCTGGGCAGCATACAATAATCACTGGAACCAGAATGATGTATATGTATGTTCATGACTGTGTACACTGTTGCACATTAGATAATGAACAGTAAAAAGTAGTCTTTCAGTTAAACAAGAAACCAACACCTCTTAGGAATTTCAGCTGCTAGGTGCTGAAAAGTGAATATAAAATAGAGAATGTTCACCCGTGATAGATGTAGTCTACATCAACAGAGACAATCTTCACAAATGATTCTGCCAGCAGAGAGGGTTGCAACGAATAAGTTATAAAGTTAAGTGTTGTGAGTAAACATGATTGTTACCGGTACTATATATTTATTACTGGTTCTTTCAAGGTACACAAATGAAAATAGAATGTCTATTGTCAGTTGGGACACAATCTTTTGACATAACTATGATATAAATATATTCACATTAGTTATTTCAAATTTATATCTTTCTACTCAGCTTCAAATCTTCTGGGTTCTCTTGTTTGCTTTAAGAGAATGGAATGGGTATTCTTACAGATAAATAATCTCAATTTAAGTACATTGGATTTAAATATTTATTTTCATAAAAATTAGTAAGTGGATTACTGCCATTGGTGAAATCTGTTAAACTGTATAATAAGGATTGAAGAATTAAGCAATGATAGTTTTTCATCAAATATCATTACCTTTTAAAACTCACCTAGTGCCACTTCAGAACATCCTGTCCATTGAATGCATTTTGCAGAAAGACCATAAAAATTGAGTTGTCTAAATATGTTTGATTAAATACCTAGTATCTATGGGACAAAAAGCTTAGTCTTCATCCTATAAAGATTAAAAAAAGATTGAATTATTTTTTTAGCATTCATTAGCAGTTCATTAAAAGACTTACTAGCTATCCTATACAACAATGTTTCTGGCAACTTTAATATACGTGGATTTCAATTCTCAAAATTTCCCAGCCAGCATGTTATAGCACAATAGAGTATGCAGTATGACAAGTAATAGCATACCTGGCAGGAGAGGAAGCCATGGAGAAAGTTACAGGTATAGTTCAGAAACATCCAAAGAAAAGCATTGGAAAGGCAGTTCTCAAGCTAAGGTGAGCATCCAGCAGGAATCCACTAATTATCCACTTGTCTAGTCTTGCCAGATAATCTTAACGTGTAGGGAAAGATACAAGGTCAATAAGAATAAATTTACCTGTTGCAAATTGACAGCTTTTTTTTGCTTGTAAATAATTTATACTATTTGCTACTTTCTCCTTGTATCTTTAAATTTTAGACTAGATGTTCAGTATTGAATTAACTGAATACACTGGATTGTTCAGATTAAAGAGTGTGAGTCACTCAAATTATATATCATGCTAATTTACCATTTAATCACGATTTATTGATTAAAACAAAATAGGCTGAATTTACATAAGTCATGATCAAAGAGTTTTTGTTTTTGATTATTTTACTGTTTTATAGTTATTTTATAGTTACTAGTTTTACTGTTGTAAGCCACCCAGAGCTGTTTAAGGTGGGTGTCCATATAAATATTTAAAAATAAATAAAGATCATTATAACCTAGCTTCACTTTTCCTCACTTGAATGCCTTCCATATTCATGGGCTCCAAATTCTAGAATTCTCAGCAACTGTGTCATGCTGCCTCAATTATTCTGGAAATAGAAAGTTACATACCTAGACCATGTGTAGGTTAGGGAAGGCTGGTGTGTGAAATCTAGACTTCTAAATTATATAGGCTATATAAAATTACTTAATCCATTAATATCTTGCTTCCTATGCAGTGAGCCTCATAAAGACTGAATATACTGTTAAGAGTTAACAGTGCTGACAAGGAGGGTTTTGTATTGCAGCTGCCACTGTTCCAAAGTAGCTTTAGGAGCCAATTCATACTCATGTTAATGTGCACATCACAGCTCCCTTATAATTTTCTTTCAGGCAAGCAGTGTTGAATGGGAAGTTTTCAAAAAAAGGGAGTACTTAATCTTTTGCCTTTTGGTAGCTTTCCCCCCTCAACATTAATTTTCCAGATATACATCCTACAAGTTTCTTTAAACCTGATGAGGAAAGACAATTAAATGTGAATGACTAAATGTGAAATTGAGATGCTTCCAGTGGAGGAAATATTAAGTGCTGTATATTCTCCTATGCTCTTTATTATGTCCCTTTTCCTAGGCAACTTTTCTAACATGTGTTGTACTGTACACCCACACACGCATACATATATGCATGTTGTGCAGCTGTTAGCACTTCTGTCCTGATTTTAAGTCATAAATCATAATACATACCAGGCAATCTGAGGCTTCTCATATTCTAGCAGCCTGGGTCTGCTAGTTTCCGAGTACCCTGGTTTGTGCAAGATATGAAATTCCTATAGTGACAACATTAGCATTTCAGTTTTGTTGACAAATACCAAGTTTTAGATCTTATATGGAACTACCCAAAAGGGCACTTTAAAAAAAGAAGAGACTTTTGTGAAAATTTCCAGAGACATTCACTTTTTTTTTCATAATCACAACTGGGACTGAATAAATTCAAATTTCTGATTATGTTGTGTTGAACAAAAGTGCTTCTCATACCACTTATTGTCCACAGTATGACCTGATCTAAAGTAAACAAGGCTTCCAGCATTTGCTGTTTGATTCTTTTATGCCTCCAAGATTCAGTGAACTAAATGACAAACATCATGACTCATCTGGCACTTAGAGATCAATTTTACACTAGGACCAATCTGTCATAGTTTAACAGTGAAGAATAAACCACATCCTATTAGCTCTAAAAGTTTCCTGGTGAGTAATGGGGGAGCTTATTCTGTGTTAACACACCCACTTGTATTTTCCAAATTGTCCACACTCTAACAGAACAATAGCCCACTTTTCTTAACAACCAACCCAAATAAGAGTGAAATCCAGGTCCAAATATTTGCTTTGTTTTGGCATAATAGCAAACAAGATAAATATATAACATGATGCTCTATTTAAATGGCTGTTCTATGGAAACAAAGCAATATGTACCAGTTTTTTAGCCTTTGCAAATTTACAGTGGCTACTACTGTGGCTTTTCTGAACACAGTTCCCATGGAAGTAATGCATCTAAGTATAGACAATGCCACTTCCCAATATTTTATTCTGTCTTTATATGTTGCTAAGTTGGCTGATTGCTTCTTAGTCCCCTAAGGGAAGCAAATTTCAGAATAAATCAGTTGTTCTTTTATCTATTTAATTTCCTGAAAGTTCAAAGCTTCTTTATTATAATATAATATAGTAATTTAAATTCAGCAAAACAGGATGGAACTTATGAACTTTTCAATGTTAAAAATCTATTATTTTAAACTATGTGTGATATTTTGGTAGCAAATAAGAGGATATAAGTTATCTAACATTTTTCCAATTATCTGTATTTGGCTTTTACTGACCATGAATTTTCTTAAGACTAAAAACATACCTAAAACTATATGGGTTTTTCTCTAGCAAAATCCAAAAGTAACAATTATTTTTTAAAGAAAGAAGAGGAGTTTATGCCTAATTCTACACCTGAAGCGATTCTCATGGCCCCATAGAGGACTTTTGTGTAAATGTTAAACCACAGTCCTCCTTTATAGATCAGCATCTTTGACATTTTATACTATTCTTTTAATTTATAAAATGGGCATAGAAAGATGACATTCTGCAAAGCAGCTCACCAGCTTTTAGTATTATATATAGATACAAGAATGTTTAGGCGCTCACAAAAACCCAACTGGGATGATAGATGGCATCTGGTAAATTTTAATGCTCAAGTGTAGCAATTTGGCTATATGATCAGCCATTTTGTGACTAGATAAATTTGCCTTGTCCACCATTTCGTGAGTGTTTATCAACATAGTCTCTCTATTCTAGGCATGTCAAACTGCTGGCCTGCGGGCCAGATGCGTCACACCGAAACCGCGCCCACCCCATTGCCGGGGGAAAAGTCCCGATATGTCCCGCGACGTCACATGACATTGCGAGTTTGACATGCCTGCTTTATTCCAAAAGTTTCTTTGTTTTGGCATAATAGCAAACAAGATAAATATATAACATGATGCTCTATTTAAATGGCTGTTCTATGGAAACAAAGCAATATGGTGTCAGTTCAAGCCTGGGAATTAAATTTAAGTGTGGAGATGACAATATTTAAAGCTTTAGTCTACATAAGAGATAGAAACAGGTAGCTATTTGAACACAAGGAGCCAGAATTTGACTGCTTTCATTCTTTTTGAAATGAGGGCAGTTAAACAGATTCAAAGAGAATGGGAGTAGATGAAAAGCAACTCACTTCTCTTTTACCTTTTTAAACCTTTGTCAGGGAGAAACTCATCTACTGCTTCCTAAAATTTTCCATCTTTGTAATTGTACATTAGTACATTTTATACTTATGCCAAAGATGAAGCCAAGAAAACACTTCAAAAACTCCACTTTGAATTTTGATTAAAATTTCCTGCTTTAAAATGGATTTTTTGTCTGATTTTTATTTTCTCTTAGCTGACAAGCCAGGGCTTAGACTGTAATTATTCCAGCTGTGTCCTCCTTTTGGAAATGTTGAACTATCCCAAAAAGTTTTTTTAGAGTAGAAAATTGAAAGCACATCTGTTTGCTATATATATTTGTAGAAATATAACATATTTTTAAATAAACAAATATTTTTAAAAAAATGTTTAATATTAATGCCTTAATGGTCAAGGTAAACTATAGTGAAAACTGTTTCCTTTTCATTATTTTATTTCTGTTTTATATATTTAATGTGTTTTTTTTCCTG
>NW_015386456.1:579694-606676 GCF_001527695.2 Protobothrops mucrosquamatus | reverse complement strand
TATGTATGAATGTATGCATTTGCTATGTGCTTAATTAGACCACTGTATTTCCTAAGAACCTGTGGCAGTATGCAGTTAGAATACACTCCAATGATTCAATTACAGATGGTCCCCAACTTACAACTATTCATTTAGTGACCGTTCAAAGTTAAACGGTCCTGAAAAAAGTGACCTATGACCAGTTTTCACACTTATGACTATTGCAGCATGTGGCAGCTTGGCAACAGGCTCTTGCACGGTCCTGGAGTGATGTGATCACAATTTGTAACCTTCCCAGCTGGTTTCTGACATGGAAAGTCTATAGGGAAGCCATATTTGCTTAATAAGCTCATGATTCCTCTAACAACTGCAGTAATTTGCTTAACAACTGTGACAAAAAAGGTCATAAAACAGAGTGCAACTCACTTAACAATCGTCTGTCTTAGCAGTGGAAACTTTGGGCTCAGTTGTGGTCCTAACAACTACCTATAATGAACAAATAAATTAACCAATAAATTATTCATCTGCAATAAAAATAGGCAAGAAATGAACAGATATCAATTTCCAAATCTCTCTCTGAAATATTCATTTCCCAGTCTAGAAGGGAAACTCTGCAGTACAACTGCTTATTGGGTTTACATAAATTTTGACAGTAATTCTACTGATCTTGTAAGGCTAATCAATCCTTTTTTTAAAAAAAAAATGTGATTTTCTCTTCTAGGTTAGTGACCTTGGGAGTGTCCCAACTCAGAGTTGGAAAATCCCCAAAATAAGGTGATAGTTAAGGCCATCAATTTAAATACAATGGCTATTATATAACTAATAGAATCATAAGGTTGGAAGTAAGCTTTGACATTTTCTAGTCCAACCTCCAGTCCAGGACAAAATTTCCTCAAACCATCCCAGACAACAGTTGTCCTACTGTTGTATGAAAACCTTCCAGTGAGGGAGCATCCACCACACCAGAAGGCAGGCTTGTCCACTGGAAAGAAAATGATTGGTGATTGCTTTTTAAACTGAAAAATTTGGAAGGCAATCAAAATTGAGCCCAGAATTATGGTAATAAATTCTTGTGGTTGTAAGTTGAGGCATCACATGAATGGATTTGAAGTTATAGCCATTCTTTTTTACATTGGTTATTAAGTGAACGGCACAGTGGTTAAGTGAATCTATTTCTCCCAATGGACCTTTTTTTGCCAGAAACTGAAAGTAAATGCTGGAAAACAGCAAAAAAATGTTTCAAATCATAAGTCATGTGGCTGCAGGATGCTACAAACAGCCATAAAAGTGAGGATTGCCAGGCACCCAAAATGTTATCTGTGATTGTGATTGTATGTTTGTGTGCAGCCATTGTAACTCCAAAAATGGGTTGCAAGTAGCTTTGAGGAGGAGTGTCGCAACTTCAAACGGTCATAAAATGAACTGTCATGAGTCGGAGGCTGTCTGTAAAAGAACATGGATGGTTTTAGTCAGAGTTGTCAACCTTTCCGGCTTTGTGGCTGGGGGGGGGGGAAGGAGAGAGGGGATGGTCCCATGCGAGCAGCAGGCAAGTGTGCACATACATGGCGACTGTTTGTGCAAGTGGGGATGCATGTTGCACATGCTCAGCTGCCACTTCCACAGCCTGCTTCCAAACAGCTCAAGGCCCAGTAGTGGGCTGAGGTCTGGGGGTTGGGGACCCCTACTTTTAGTGACTAGGAATTGTACTTAATAAAGGTAGTACTTGATATACCACCATAATTGTGCCCACCATGGGTCTCTTTAAAAGTGATAATCTATCAATTTTCTGTCAATATGGGTTTTAAAAACAAATTGCTTTGGAATACTAAATCAATTATTTATTATATGTTTTCTACCTTACATGATAAGGGAAAGGGAATCCCAAAGAAGTTAGCTTTCTTCCCATAATTAATCTTCTCATTTGTTGTCTACAGCATTTCTCTGGAATATCCTATTTTATCCTATGTTGAATCAGTAATTTTATTTTAGTCCCTAACTTTTATCTCTCCATTACTGCATCACAAATTAAAAGGAATAGAAAAACACATGAGCAGTTGCTGCAACAATAGCTATTTATTAGCATAACACTTTTCTTAAAGATCTCGTAACAACTGAAATATATACAAAGTCTTACAGCATTTACACATTAAAAAGTTTCCTATTAGCTGACGAAGTATAAGATAGTGCTGCAAAGTACTTCAAAGCATGAATAATAAGAATAGTAATAATAATGAAATAGACCACTGCACTTTTAACTTCTCTGCTATGCACCACAACTGCCACATTGATGTGACAGTTAAACCATTGGGAAGACACAAGTTTGTAAAAAAAAAAAAGATTGACGTGCAGCACTGAACACTGGAGGGACAGGAATAAGGGACAACCAAAAATAAAGCTACATACTGTCATGTTTCTACAGTTCCTAGAGCTGTAACAAACTTCCACAGCCTTAAGATATAACATAGTTAAGACAACATAATGACACTTTCTCAGATATAGTTCAGCTAAATTGTGTGTTTAATTTTTGGGTAAGAAGTTCTTACACTGCTATGGCTGTGTATTTCCATTTTCTATTCATGAAATGCTCAAACAGGTCTACAAAAATGTAGTCAGCAGCAGGAGCTCGTAATCATGATGTGCTTTGTCTATTTAAAGGCATTCAAGATAAGCAAACAGGATTTAACAACTCCTGTCAAAAGTTTAAGACAAGGAACCTTCCTTTAAAGGCATCATCATAATCATTTTCATTATTCACTATCTTAGTTACTTTCCAAAACAACAACAACAACAAAAACAAATTGCCCTTTATTAGGGAAACTAAGATATGACAGATCTTTTTTTCATCATAATCCACAATAGTAGTTAAAAAAGTTTGAAACACTTTCCTAGCTACTTATAGTATATGGAAAAAGACCATAGGAAGAATGTGTTTATGAAGGGGTCTCTGGTTAGAATATTAAAACAGAAAACCATGGAACATAGCTTGAAAAAAAATGAAACAAGATGCATTATACATTGTAGGTAACAGAAAGTTCATCTGATCCATTTTTCCACAAACTACTATGCGGTTCTAGCTAAGGTTTATGATAACTTTATTTATGAAATGTCTCCCCCTTTCTTTTCTTAAGCAAATTAAGTTGTGCTTAAAACACCAAAAGTGGCCAAATATATATATATATTTTTTAAAAAAACAAGTTCAAGAGACTACAATCTATTATAAAGAAACCATATTACCATTTAATGTAAACAATTTATTGAATAACAAAAGCCCTATTTAGATTCTGGTCTTAAACCTTTGGCAGATAATGTGTGTATGCTCAGCCAGGCTCTGTAGCTAGTTATTATTCAAGTAGAAGCCAGGTCAGTTCACATGTTGACAGGCATGCAACTTGAAAACATTGCACAACAAGGAACATAAAAAGAGATCTGAGAAGTGTATTAAGACTTCAAGTAGACTTCACAACCCTTCACAACTGAATATACACAAATTAGTCTTTCTTTGCCTCCCCCCTCCCCTCTCCAACACCCACTCACACATGGGACACTTTCTGTGACTCCCTAGCTTGTTTGATGCTGTATAACCACTTGATGATTCTGGCATTTCTTTCTATTGCAGAAATACCATATGGCACACGGTCATTGGCACTGTCGTCATTCCTAAGGTCACTGTTGCTGTCCTGAGACTGTTCACAGTCTGAACTGATCATACTTGCACTGCGAAAGTTGAGAGAGATAATGTCAGAGTTAGCCCTTGCAAAATTTTCCATTCCAAGATTTTCAAGCTCTTCAGGATCAAGTCCACAGTAGTTAAAGAACCTTTCAACGTCTGCATCAACTCTAAAGTATCTATCACTTAAGTCCGACTTCGATCGTTGAAGGGAAGGTCGTCTGCTTACTCCACAAGTGGATTCCACTGAGTCCATCTCTGGTGATTTCAACGTAGTGATGGTTGCAATTTTGGGTTTTGGAGGCAGAGGTGGAGCTGAACTACTGCAGGGTATTGCTTTTAAAGGTTTACCACTGGATACTTTCCTAATGTCTGAGGAACTATGTGAAACATGCAAGAAAGATTCTGCCGATTGTTCCAGTAGCCTTCTACTCACACTGGAGCTGCTTTCTTGAGGACTGTTAGAACTTTGGGTGGGATAAACCTTTAGGGATTCTGCAAATGAGTGACGATTTAAGTCTCCTGTATCAGATTTGTGGGGAGGCCAATTTCGCGAACTGTGTTTGTGACCTGAACCTGAACTGGAGCCCTCTGAACTGTTTATAATATTCTTCAAAATTTCCAACTTCAGGTTCTCTCTCTGGACACCACTCTCAGTCTTTGCATTGTTGCTAAATACTTTCAAGGTAGGGCTGCCCAAGGCTCGCTTAGCTGCAGGGCACACTGGCGGCTTTGGAAGCACTGCTGGCTTCACGGGTTCTTGTTTGGCGTTGATGACTTCTTGGCTTTTCACATATTTTGCCTTGTCAGCTTCCAGCCTCTCCACGGCGCTAAGTCTTTTTGGATTAGGCTCCGTTTGCCTGCGAAAATAATCAGGTCCTTTGTTTAAAATGCGGAGAGGAACAGCTGAAGTGAAAGTGATGGCAGGACTGACAGGTTTGACCATGCTACCTGTCTGTAGTGTTTCTGTAGGCATGTTTTGTGGCTTTTCCCCCGCAGCCGTTTTGAATTCCTTTCTGGGATCTTCTAAATGCACGGTGCAGAAACATGTATATTAAGCACAATGAATAGCAGATGAACCTCGGGATCTGAAGGCTAGCAGAAGAAGCAGCAGTGCTTCATTTCACAGCTTGTTAAGTATCAGGGACGTTTCCTTCTTTTCTGCCCTCCACCCCCCCTCCCCAGGCAGCTTTTGTACAAACAAGCCAGTATTAATCTTGCTCTGTTGGTTTCTTTCTTCTCACTGAAGGATGCGGAAGTCTCTGCGGTTTCTTTGTGTTCCACTACAAGCAGTGATCTGAAACATAAAATAGCCAACCACATGTTAGCAATGGTGTGTGATATCACCACTGTAGCAACAGACCCTTCTCTTTCCCCACCCCTTCATTTGCTGGCTGAGCTAAAGCAAATGCGTTTCATCACATCATCACTGAAAAGTATGCCTTTTACTAAGACAGTAAGCAAAGTAAGGACTGCTGATCTTCTATTCAGGTATAAGCATGCATTTAATTGTGATACCAGTTTCTCACAATGTAAGTCAAGGGTTAATTTAAATGATTTAAAATATTACAGTTACATAGTTCCAAGCTTATACTGTATACATGATTTACAGTATATGGCTTCTGGCTTTCCTAAAGCGGTGTTATCGTTTGAGTAAGCAGGCAGAGTGAAACAAGCTTTAGCTAAAAATAAAATGTCTATTGTCTATTAGTATTCAGTGACTGCTATGAGAAGACATAATTCCAGTCTAGGCAGAAAATTTGTTTAAGCCAGTATAATATAATTGTAATTAAACAACTGTAATATATATACACACTGCAAGTTCTATTAGGTGTCATTTACTATGTAACTGCATTGGTATTAAAGTGATAGTAAGGCTAATTTATCATTTAAAATTGCAATAGCAATTCAAGTTAATTTTAACGATGCTTACAGAAATATATTAAACTCTCAGGAAGAACGTTAACTTTTCCTTCAAAGAAATGGTTTGATTCCCTTTATAATGTCATCTTGATCTTCAGCTTTAAAATATTCCATTTCAACTCTCAGTAAAGTAATACAGAACAACAGTGTTGTCATAAACCATGATTAGCCATGACTGATTATCTTATTACAAATTAAAATCCTTTCATGTTTCATTATTATAAATGACATGTAATGAAGCCAAAGAAGTAACCTTTTCATGGCTAAATTAACTTCTTGCTGCCATAATGCTTCTTATTTGTTTGAATAAATAAACAAAAATACCAATAGAACATTTCTTTATTCTCAACCAGTGATAAACTATATAAATATTGCTGACTGGTTTCTATAAAGATTGCTATCTGATTATCTGCAAAGCAGAATTTCAGTTGGATTTTATGACTTGTTTTGAAATAGATATAAACAAAATGTAAAAAACAGTTTCCCTGCACAGGAACTGTATTCATGAAGGATCCCCAAAAAGCAAAGGGAAGAGCCCAAATAATGCATCCTATATGCATCCTCAGCACACATGGACACCTGGTTTATATTAGCTGTTTCCAGACTATTCCGTATAGAGAAATTCCAAATGATTTTCTTCAGATCAGATAGCACAGCAAAGCATTCTTGCACATTACAATGTTTTGTTTTTGTAATGCAACTTCAAGTACAAATCAGTATACAGAACTTGTTTAAAAAAAACAGAAAACAAGACTAAACAAATTGCTCCTACAACAGAAGAGTGCAATGAGTAAGTTTAATGGAATATTGCATCTGCACTATCATTTTTTTTAAATAGCAGATTATAGTTGATTGGGAAGAAAAATGTGACAGTAGGATGGCCAAGGTTATTAGTACAGCTTACTTGTATAATATTAATACTGTCAGAACAACTCATCTAAAAAGGAAAAATAGAAGGGCTAAAACTAAAAAAATCTGTTTAATGGAATAAAAGCAGTGTTTCTCTACCTTGGCAACTTTAAGCCATGTAGACCTCAACTCCCAGAATTTTCCAACCAGCATATTTATTGGGGATTTCTGGGAACTGAATTTAAAATTGTCAAGGTTGAAAAATGCTAGAATAGAAAGAAATGCTATTCGGGACATATAATTTTAATTTCACTGTGGCCCTATCATTACTGACTAGTGATCTGGGAGTTGGACGTATTTTGATAAAATATCTAGATGCTGTAAAAAAAAAAGGCAAAGTCCATGTTGGAAAGTTGCTGAAAACAAAATCAGTAGTATAACTTTTGTACAAACCTACAAAGCAACAATCCTCAGACTAGAACTGAAACACCCCTGGATGAGAATTAAGTTCTGAATATTACCTTCCAAAAAGAACAGAGAACAGCTGGAACACATGCAGGAAAGGACAACCAAAATTATTTGAAGGCTTAAAAAACTTTTATACACAAAAAGTTATAATCTTCAAGCCTTTTTAGCTTTTAAAAAGACTAAATAAATAAGAAACCATGATGTTTATAATATTTCTAGTTATAAATCAAGTAATGGTTCAGCATGGACAAAATTATCAATTAAAGTATGGAATTTATCATTTGAGTATCCAGTAATGGTTGCTTAAGTTTTAACAAGTGATTAAACAAAATCAAGGGGGAAAAGAATATCAATATCTACATATCATGATAAATATGCAGCACCTCTACTCACAAGAATAGCATATTTCTCAGTATCAAATATTCAGCGATGAGCAGGACAATACTATTATTCCTTGACTTGCACGGAGAATCTCTGTAAATCACATATGTTCCTACATACACAATTCAGAAGATTTAAGAATAAACTGTTACGCAGAAGTTCAATCCACATCTTTTGAATGCAGAAGGTACCAGTAATTTGTCAATTGTAGGAAGAGACAAATCCTGTCTATGTAATCAATTTCTATATATAATTCAAAACTTGCCAAGGGGTAATTTGAAGTGTTCCAGCTCATGTGAAATTGCTTCTTTACCTAAAAAAGCCACAAGTCATACCATACTTGGAGAGGAACTGCTCAAAACTCCTTGAATTCTCTATCAAAATGTATATGATGAACCAAGCATAATAAGTAACCTGAGACATCTCTGCCTGAAATATTGCAAAGTTACTACACCGGTGTCTGTCTACAACAGGAGTGTCAAACTCGCAATGTCACATCCCATGTCGCGACATAGTATGACTTTTTTTCCATTGCCGGCAATGGGCTGGGCGCGGTTTCGGTATAACGTGGGCCAGCAGTTTGACAACCCCGGTCTACAACATCTCCCTATCCCAGGGCTTGGAAAAGAATTGATAGGTAGATAAAATTGCCCAATCCAGTCTAAACATCTGGCTGAATGTTCAAGCGATAATAATAAAAAACTCGTATTTTGACAATGGGAAATGATGTGTGCCAAGTTACAGTATTTGCTTTTTTATTAAGTCTTTTAAATAGGTATAAAATAATAGTGTATTTATCATTACTTGCTATAAAATAACAATGCTTCTTTCTGTTCTAACATTACTTGCTATAAAATTAAAGCACCAGCTATTCACATATATAATGAATTCTAAAGATCTTTGATTAAATAATAAATATATTAAATGTGGTGAAATTTAAATGTCTTTTAAATGAATACTGAGATATTACAAAATAAAATAGCATTAAGTGATATTAGGAATTTTTAATGGGCATTCCAGGCAAGTTATGAAGTATAGACAGCTATACTTCATAAAACAAAACGTGCTGAATTTCCTATTATAAATATAATAATGCAAATTTAGTTTATTAAGAGTACTTGTTTAGTTTATTAAGAGTACTTGTTTTCCAGCTCTACAAATATTTATATAGCTCTTTTTATTATTATTTTATTCTAACTATTGATTTTCAGTTTTTTTTGTTTTTCTTGAGACAATATATCTCAAGATAAATCTCAAATAGATAAACAAACAAGCCAGTGATGTTAAATAATTATATTCATTACATTTGACTGGGAAACATGCATTCATAAAGACTACATACATTTCAAAGTTTCTTTGCATATCAATTATCTGTCTTCAATTTGCCAAATAGATTACAATTCCCAAATTTTAGATTTCCTTAGATTATTAAAATATATGTATATGTGTATGAAAGAGACACACAGAGATTGTATCTCAAAACATGGAAGTACCCAATTTATAACCCAAGGTGACTTTTATCATTTATCGTTCAATCACTTCAAGAAAACAGCATACGTGACTTCGAGAAAAGAAAAATGGTGCAGAAATCTGGCTGCAAAATGGTAACCAGCTGATGACTGTTAATATTTGGAGAGAAATAATTCATACAATGTATTACAATCTCCAAGATGGTAGAATATGGTAGTAAAATAATGGCAAATCAGAATTATATTTATCATTATATGTATGTACAATTCAAAATATACAGGATTATTTATGAATGAAATCTTATGTCGTGCTATTGATCTGTATGTATTAGTTCTATAGTTTATTTTTTTTTCAGTATAGGCTCAATAACTATATTAACTTTCTTCTATACAAAAGATATGCAGTGTTAATTCAGTAAATGAGGAATTCAATGCTCTTTTGTAAATATACAGCAACTGAATATAAACCCTAACGCACCAAAAGTGAATAAAAATGTTGTGATCTCCTTTCTCAATAAATTTCTCTGCTTAAATAGCCTGTTCAAACAAAACCAAAGCAATTTGAATTATTAAATAGTTTGCAAAAGGATGGAGGTGTTCTCTTTACAGCAGTGCCAATGTTGATCGAGTCCTATTCCTACCATTATAAAAGTGCAATTTGGGATGGAAAGAGACAACATCCAAAAACAATGGTGTAAGTTATATAACCAAATGGAGAATTAAGTGTTGATAGAAGTTGTTTATGGTAGGTAGAGAAGAGCAAGGGTCTGGAGCAGAAGAATCTAATCATGCAGAAGCATGTTCAAAGTTGCAACATAAATAATGATAGTACCATTTTGTGGCTATATAATTGGCTAAGAAAAGAAGGAGTGAGAGGTTTCAGAAGAGATCAACTTACCTAGATGCCTGACCTTAGAGATAATTAAGACCGTCTGGGCTGGAATGAAGACAGACCTTCAGTAAGTATATACTGTATAAGACCCTGACTTCCAAGACAGATTGTAAAACACAACATTCCACCTGTCCATAGCTAATCTCACACTTTTTTCTAGCCTGTCTCAAAAAACCTGACCCCCAAAGTTGTGACTTGGATATACAGCTTGCTTTACCTGTGTGGTCACCATAAGTCAATCAATTTATGACTTGGAATGCACTTGGTTTCATCCCTATAAGCACATCTTTCCAGATATGGAATCTGGATAGTAGACTCCCACAAATGGTGCTTGTCCCATATTTTGTTTAAAAGCAGAAAAAAGCTATATGGATCTCAATAAGATTATGGGCAGCAAACGTATGTCAGACTTGTGATACTCTGCACAATATACTCTATTCTGTATATTGAAAAATTCTATTTAACAGCAGTTGGATTTGTTTAAAACTAAAGGCCCATTAATAATTAGAATTCATTATTTTAAGAGATTTCACTGAAGACAACAGTATTGAAGTACAATAATGAAGGGAAAGAACTAGGCACAATAGGCAAAAATAAAGTGAAATGTAGCATTTGGCAGGTTTTAGATATCAAAGAGTGTTGTCTTCGGAAGAATTGTCTTTTTAAAAAATCGACGGCTTTCCAGGTAGATTATAGGACTACAGACATCATCTTCTAAGAAATATGGTACCCAACACACCCTTAAGCTTTAATGTTATTTCAATCTCTTCCCTGTTGACTGAAGAGATTCTGATACTTTGAATCTGCTTACCTAGAATCTTTCCATGGCTTATAAGACATGTTAATTTATTTTGATTTTTGTGATTGTAGAGGGTCATATCATGTTCCCTCAAGGTTTAAGATCATTCCAAATGCCTCTTAAAGAGAACCTTTAGAGGCTCACACCTTTATTGGCAGTTCAGCAATCAATAAACAAATATAACTTACCATCAAATTAGTTAAGAGCATGAAATAGACTGTTGAAATGTACCTTTATAAATAAAGATTTGTAACCCGTTGTAAGCCCATGGAACCTCATGTTTTGATAGCATCCTAGAAACAATTGTCTTGAAATATATTGCAGTAATTTACTACCTCCCTGATATTTGCATTTTATGAATATTTATTTATTGAATAAATATTTATTAATATTTTAAACAAGAGTTCCCCAATCGTTCCGGTTTTGCGGACCAGCGGGGGGGGGGAGATGATGGTTCTGATCACCTGCCACTTCCATGGCCCAATTTTGAATGGCTGAAGGCCCAGTAGTGGGCTGCAGCAGATATCAACATCCTGATCAGGTCCTGTGCAGACCATATTGGGCAGCAAGGTGTAGAACACAAATAGAGACTGAGCTTAAAGGTCTTGATACAGATACCTTGGTTGCCAAAAGTAGTTTCTTCCAAACTAGAGCACAAAAACTGAATGACTGGTTCCCTTGTATTTAATTTGCACATTTTGGAGAAGTGTAGACAGGTATCTAGAGGTTCGCAGTATCAATCTCTCCCAGGCAGAGAAAGCAAAGAAATTACCCTTTTATAATGATAACTTGCTGCTAAGTTTACACCTTGTTAAAAGAAGGCCTTTCACCAGCTCAATCTCTAGGGGCACAGGTCTAGTATCAATTATCACTATCTTCATTATTACCATTAACACCAATATTTTTAGACAGAAAAGAAAAAGAGAAAAGGAAAACTAATTAAAAAGAATAACTTAGTTAACTCTTAATGGAGAAAATTCTCAAAGTTACTACAGCAACTGAAAAGGAACTGTAAAGAAGCATAAACTAGTTCCTGTAGGCATATACAACAAATTTGGCTTGGAAGATTCTGATGGGGCTTCCACATAAGCATGGAACCCATTTATGTGTTACATAGAAGCCATGAAGAAAAAAAATAATTAAAATGGTTGTTGATGCAGAAAGATGAATCAAACTTTCAAAAACAAATAAACAAATAAACCAAAAAGGAATTTGCTGGGAACATTGCCAAAGTATAAATTTCATAATCATGATGCCACAACCCCTTCCCCCACTACCAGGTAGGTTTTAACTAGTGTTGTATCTGAAATTGAATAAAAGCACCACGTACTCCTAGCCAGATTCCCGCCTAAGAGCCATTCACCCAAAAGACTCCTCAAGCATCTGTTCTTTAGGGGTAATTTTATTCTATTAAAAGGATAAACTGCTGGAGCTGACAGTGAATTCAGATGGACAAACAAAAATTCTGTGTTACTAGGATTCAGTTTAAATCCTAGTTTCTTCCATCCAAATTCTTACAGCCCCCGCGCATCAAAACAGGAGTTCAATGGCATCATTCTGGCCTGTAATAGTGATATACAGCTGGATATCAACAGCATATTGATAAAGATCAAATCACCAAATCTTTGAATGATTTTTCCTAGAGGCTTAATATAAATGTTATAATATAGAGAGAAGGGACAGTAGCCATCAAGTCCAGCTCTTCTACTCCACCATCACCAACTACAAGAAAGAAATGCAGCCACCACAATACGCTACTCTAAATTCCCAGGACTGTGGGCAGCCTGGAACGATGCCATGTTTGATGGTATTCAAGGCTGCTGACAGGCCTAAAAAGACCAAAATGAACCCACTTTTTGCATCCACATTCTGGCAAAGGTTATCTATTAGTGCAATTCATGTTATCTCTGAACTTTATTCTTGACTCCAGAGACTCTTCTAGAATGCTCTAATTAATCCCAATTGCAATCTCAATAGTTGTCCTTTAAAAAGAAAGATTGGCAACTGGACAACAATTGAACACCTGAAGAACTATAGAAGATCTCCTAAAGAGAGAATACACCACACTGACTTTTTTTCCCAATGAGGCACTAATAATCTTCCTTATCCAAGATATTACTTTCTCTAGATGCCCAAAAGAACCAAGAGAAGCAGAGATTCAATTACCAAGTGGCATAGGAAATTTTAGAGAACACCCCATCCACTTCATTGGAAGTCATAGACTAAAAGAAATTCCAGGTAACTAAAGAAGATAATTGTTGGGATATGTCTAGCAAGGCCTGGACAAAAATTCCAAAAGGGAATTAACCTTGAATCACTGTGCAGCCACAAGATATCCAGGACTGATCTCCCCCCCAAACTCTATGGAACCTTATTTATTTGTTTCCAAGGGAAAGCAAGATTCTTGTATTATAGAAAGAATACAATAAAGTGTGTAGTTTGAATCCTACATGTGTGGATCTGGTTGTCCCCAACTAAACCCAGTGTATTTAACAGCAAGTCTGTTAATATCCCAACAGAATCTACAGATTCTCTTTATGGTCCAATGTAACAAATAAGGACTTACAGAAAGCCTGATCACATGCAATTACATTGAATGCAAGTAAGTTAAGAAAAATGTATTTTCTGGATGATAAACTGGCAGAGCATAGCATATCTTCTGAGCTAGGGGATTTTTCTCTTTTAGATAAGAACTAAAGTTTCCTAATGGTACGACCTATTCTGTTTGGTTGGCATTGGATTTTTCTTAAATGACTGTTTAAGCTAGGCTGAATGGCCATGTTTTGAATAACAGATTCCTGTTCTCAACAAGGATTTGTATTAGGTGATTACACACATTTCTTTCTACACTTCCACTCAATAATTCTATACTCCGTGGAAGAGGCAGGCACTTCAGAATTTAGAGCAATGGCAGGTCTGGCATTCTTGAGGTAAAAATCTTACCACCTACTATTTATGGCAAATGGGACTGGAACAACTTGCTTGCTGCTGAATTACCGAACCCCAGCAGAAGGACAGGCTGAAGTACAAGTACAAATAGTCCTTGACTTACCACAGTTCATTTAGTGACTGTTTGAAGTTACAACGGCACTGAAAAGTGACGTATGACCATTTTTCACACTTATGATCATTACAGCATCCCCATGGTCACATGGATTTACATTTGGATGCTTGACAACTGACAAACATTTATGACAGTTGCAGTGTCCTGGAATCATATGATCACCATTTGCAACTTTCTGACAAGCAAAGTCAATGGAGAAACCAGATTCATTTGACAACTGCAGTGATTCACTTAACAAACGTGGCAAGAAAAATTGTAAAATGGGGCAAAACTCACTTAACAAATTTGTCACTTGGCAACATAAACTTTGGGTTCAGTTGTGGTCGTAAGTTGAGAACTACCTGTATTGGTCAGATTCTTAAAAATACTGCTCATATTTTAGGATTGTAAATTTTATCCCTTAATTTATTTGACTGTATAACGGGAGGTGATTTGGATATTTCATGAAGAAATGAATACAAGCAACAATAAAGGAGTCTCATTCAATTTGTTCAGCTATATATCAAGTCCTAGAGAACATGTACTGGGGAACACACACAAAAAGCACTTACAAAACTTCAGCAGTCAGTCAGCTTTTGGAATTAAAATGGGTACCGGACAATAAAGGAGAAGAATGATTGGGAAGACATCAGGTTCACTTAGAGAGGATCTGAAAATATAAAACTTGATCTATAGTGACATAAAGCAGATCACCTTTTTTAAATTAGCTTCAATAAAAAACCACATTCCAGGTTGAATTGTTTCCTCTTTATGGGAACAATTCAGTGTGAGAGCTTGACATAATTCTCAGTTCAAAGCGCTTTACAGGAAAGTGGATTTCATGTTGCAAGGAACTGTTTTTAAATTATAGGAAAGATTCAGCCTACAAAGTGGCAGAATAGCAGAGAAGTGTGCACTTTTATCTAATGCAGATGAAATGCAAATATGTTCTGCTGAAAGTACAATAAAGAAAAGATTTCCTGGCCTAATAATGCAAGCGTTTGATGTGTTGAACTTTAGAAGACCTTATGCAGCTGCAATGGGAACACTGCCCACAGAAGAAGTCACTGTGTCACCTTCAGGAAGTAATGTGTTTGTCCTTATTCTGAAAGGGAGAAGATGTGGAAAGAAAAGGCAAATGTCATTTGCAAGAGGGCATTTCAGAAATCCACGTTTTTTTTTGGAGGGGGGATTGTTTACATTTACACATTCATTTATGCATACATCACAAATTTATTCTAAACAACCTACGGCCCATCCTTTAATTTCCTGATTGCTGCTGCTTTTAGTGAATTTCCAAATTAACTGTTTCATAGCCCATCATGTGTAGTTTCTTTCAGTTTCATTTATCCATATCTGAGGACAGCATGACCACTGTTTTAGCCCAAAGCGAAGCAGTTTCAAAGTATACAGTGTTATTCTGTTTTTGTACCTTCAGTCAGCATTGACTCCTGGTGAACTGCCTGGACTGCAGTTTTCTAATAAAAGTTTTTCGGAAGTGATTTGCCACTACCTCCTTCCTAGGCTGAAAAAGAGTGACTTCTAGCTTGGTGTAACAGTGTTAGAGGGCTTTAAAATAACCCAGTTACGTTCTCTTTTTGTCTGAAAATATGAAGATGTTTATGGAGAAATAAATGTATAACTGTAATTGACACTTGAAAAAAACCTATGCTATTGTGCTGTATTTATATAAAACCAATTTTCATAATCTAAATCAACAGTAAACCTAGTTAAAACACCACTACCCACATTCATTGCATTATTTCTGGATTGGCTCCACACCTGTCTTTATCCCACATCCTCTCTTCTTTTCAGCACTGAAAAAGGTTTTGTTTCTGTGCGGGTTCATCTGAAACACATGCATACACATACACGTACACACAAACACACACAAACACACACACACACAGAGGTCCTCAACTTTCAACCATAACTGAGCCCAGAATTTATGTTGCTAAGTGAGAAATTTGTTAAGTGAATCACTGCAGTTGTTGAATTAGTAACACAGTTGTTAAGTGAAAGTGGCTTCCCCATTGACTTTGTTTGTCAGAAGGTTGCAAAAGGGGATCACATTATTCCCAGGGCACTGCAACCGTCATAAATATGAATCAAGCATCCAAATATATTTCATGTGACCAAGGGGATGCTGCAATGGTCATAATTGTGAAAAAGGGTCATAAGTCATTTTTTTCAGTGCCGTTGTAACTTTGAACAGTCACTAAATGAACTGTTGTAAGTCAAGGACTACCTGCATACGTGTGTGTGTGTGTGTGCATACATGTATATGAATCTATATCTATATTTATATAGATATATGTGTGTGTATGCATCTGTATATTTATATATGTGCGTGTGTGTGTATATATCTATAACTATAATATCTATCTATCTATCTATCTATCTATCTATCTATCTATCTATCTATCTATCTATCTATCTATCTCATGTATGCATGTATATATATATGTGTGTGTGTAGAGCATGTATAGAAATGTGAATGCAATGATAAGGGTGTTAATAATTCATTTTTCCCAAGGCCATAGGACTTAAATCTCAGAACTCAGAGAGGGTTTGAATTTGCATATTAGTCATCTGGTGGGAGAACAGAATTAACTCACGGAGATCTCAGAGACTGATAAATGCAACAACAAGCAATGCTAATCTCAAACTGGATTGCAAGGTATTGGGAACAGAAAATCTGTGCCTTGTTAAATTCCCAGTCCTCAACTAAACTGCTTTTCAAGTATTTATCTAATTCTTGCAATGAAATGGTGGACTGCATAATCTATGTTTATGCAATCCCACAAATCTGTGAGATGTTGAAACATTACTAACAAACTATGCAGTGCCAAAACATTCAGCTGATTTCACTAATTGCGTCCTCTCTTTTAAACAGGTTTTACTACAGGATCTAATACATTGCTCTCTTATGGGTCCACCAGAGGGAGCACATATTGGCTAATTGTGTTTTCTGCCTGTGCTCAATAGTCTGAAATCAACAGAAGACAAAAACAGCTTCAGAATGCCTTGCAAGACTGGGGAATGGAGACTGTGCTATGCTAAAGTACCGTTAGCTATTCTAATTGCCTTTTCTATGAATTACTGAATTGCCAAGAAATATGTGAACAGCTGCAAAAATTTCATGTTCACATTAAGAACAAGGACATATTTTTAATAATATGCTATCTAATGTAGATTGAATAACTTGGACTTTTTTTCTGCATCCCCCCAGCAGAAAAATCATATGATTAACAATCATGCAATGCTTGAACAAAGAGTTGAAACAAAAATCTTTTCCTTCTCTAAATCAATGGTTAAAAACAGTAAATACATTTGGAATTTTAAGGTAGAAAAAGAAAGACAATTGATAAAGGAAGGTGTATAGAAAGGGTAGCAAATAGGTTACTATGAACAAGTTATACAATAGTGTGTTTTAACACGGGTTTTTTTTATTCTATGAAATCTTAAATTGTTTTCCACAAAAGTGTGTACTAGCATACATTGATAAGAACAGGAATGAGGTATAATATATATTACTATAAATATAAAAGTAGATATTTTGTCTTGGGTAAATTTGTGTTGCTAATTTAAATGAAAGAGGGCTGTTTCATTTATGGAACCTTATTATTATCTGATAACGCTTAAAAATATTTTCCATTTAAAATACTTTAAACAAATTTTGAATATTTTGTTCTACCTATTCAATCACCCAGACAACAATACATAGTTCTCTGTGATCAGAGATCAAAGAATATAAATGAAAAAATATAAGAGCAGATTTATTTACACATTGATATCTCCCTTTAACAGAGAAAAGAATCCACTGAGATTCTCAAAAATGTAGGGGATCTACTTAGGACACGGATGTCAAACTCAATCGCGTCACGTAACATATCGTGACGTAGCACATTTTTTGCCTTTGCGGAACCGGGGTGGACGTGGCCTGTGCGTGATGTATCTGGCCTGAGAGCCACCAGTTTGACACCCGTGACTTAGGAGATAAAGCTTTACAGCAGGGGTGTCAAACTCCCGGCCCACAGGCCGGATGTGTCACGGCAAAACCACGCCTACCCCATTGCCGGCAATGGAAAAGTCACGATATCTCACGACATATCATATGACATTGCGAGTTTGACACCCCTGCTTTACAGCTTTACAGTTGGGCTTTGCTTTCTAATGGTGATATCTACTTGATTAGCTCATTAAAACTGTGGCAAGACATTCCCTAGACCTCAACATTTGTTATAGTAAAACATCAACTCTAGTCAATCATTTCTGGAGGGCTAAGACTGGGCTGAGAGGCATTGCAATCATTTTCAGTGCAAGGTCAATTAATGACCTAGGCATATGAAGGTATGAAAAGAATGGTCAAGAAGAATGCAAGAAACTTTAATTGCATTTCCACTAGAATGCTTAGGATTTTAATAAAATTCCATTGCTAGAAAAACTCTCTGTGAGTTCTACACTGCATTTTATCCAATCTAAGGAACCTAAGTTTCTTATAACTTATAAAATCTGTATCATTTCTAATAATGTTTACAGAATTCTGTCAAATAAGAACACCTAATAGTGCATTTAATTTATATATTTTATATATGTATATATTATATTAAATGCACCACTGAAAAGCATTTTCAATAAAAATAAGATAAATGAGGCAGTTAAGTTTGTGCTGAAATTAAACTTTTCTGCTCTAGTATTCACTATTTCTGTTTTAGAAACTTGAGCAGCCCCTTAAGTGAACTTGATAGAAGAGTCCTAGGATCCATACAAAAAATTGTAAGACAAGGTTTCAGTATTACAATTGCAGGGGAAAAAAATTCTCTTAAGCCTCAATCAATCAACACTTGTTCTCAGCAACTTAGTAATTCCCAATTGCTAAATTGATTTTGATACTGCTGTTCTTGAGTCACTGTATGAATCTTTATTCTTTATTTAAATTTCACATGTGCAAAGAATGGAACATTTAAACATGCTATGAAGCTTAGATACTTCTCCCTTCCACTACTTTTCCTTGACCACAAGCCTTACTGTGTATAATGAAACAAGGAAATATCTTTCATCCAGAAAGGACTGGCATTATATAATTGTAATTGACTGAAATCCTTGGGGTTTCCCAAAGGAAAGACTGTACTGGACAGTCTCAGTCCCTTTCCCAGCTGAGAAACTGATGCTGTAAACATTTCAATTAAAATATCCTTTTCTTCAGTCAAGAACATTTCACAACTTGGTGCTCTCTCAGCTTGATTGTTGTAAGAAAAGGAATGGCAGAACCTGGGGCAGAATGAAAAGGGGGATCAGCCTAGAATATGTAGCCACAAGAGAATTCTTCTTCTTCTTCTTGTGCCACATCCATTATTGGACGTTTGCAATCCTGTTTTTATCAGCAGCCGCACAAAAGAGTGCTGCTGAGTTTTGTCCAAACCAGTCCCTTAGATTTTGAAGCCATGATATTCTTCTTCTGCCTGGACCTCGTTTGCCTTCAATCTTTCCCTGGAGGATTAAATGGAGTATGCCGTATTTTTCTGGGTGTCGCATCACATGTCCAAAATATTCTAACTTTCGTTTTTTAATTGTTTTGATGATTTCCTTGGCTTTCCCAGGCAGTTTATCACCTCCTCCCTCCAAATGCTACTATCCCTTATCTAATTCTGATCAGGTGCTGATTATTAGTTGAGAAGATTCTTGTGCACAGATTTTTAGCAATAAATGTAGAAGGTGAGCAGGGTGAGGTTAAACACATCATCAGTCTGGAATCATTGCGCAGCCACAAAAGAACCAAAAAACAGCTCCCACTCCCATGAATTCCACAGATCCTTCTATAGCATCTTTTTACCTTGGACCATTAAGTGCTCAGATTTTTGTGTATAGATTGCAAGAATAAACTCTTCATGCTTTGAACTCAACTCTTATTCCTGGTTATTTATGGCTGATATTAATCAGTTTAATGTGTGGATCTGGTCTTCCTGACAGTTGTTGGCCTGCATATTTTTTAACATCACCAGTGCTGTTGAGTGTGGGGTTTGCTCCCTGTTTATATAAAGTGGTTTGCCCTCTCAGTGTTTGGTGTGTGGTTTTCTCCTTGGTAGTTTCTTGATTAGGGTACTGTTTGTCTGGTGTTAGTCCCTGTTTATCTGAGTGCTGATTGATGGAGGAAATGTGTACTCCTGTTTTTGTTTCCTTCTTAGCTTTTCTATCGTCTCTTTTGAGTAGTGTGTAAATGTAATTTATCTCTATGTGTCTACTGATGTTTGGAATTCTAGGACTGGAGTAGAAAGGACAGCAAAGGAAATGAAAAATAACTTTGGGAGAAGTTAAGGCGGGTCTGCTTACTTGTTTATTTATTAAATTTATATGCTGTCTATCTCGGCTCATCTCAATCTCTCTTGTGAGGAATTGGATACAGTATGCTGAAATGGCGGGGGTATGGTGTTGTCTGTGTCTCTGCATTTAAATAAAAAAATATACAATGGTCAATATGACTGATGCTGGCAGATGTTGTGGTGCTAACAATTTTTACTAGAAAAGCACTTCATTTTTACAAAAGGATCAGACTGTTGTTCTTTTTAAGTAAAAACTAAAAGCAGAAGCACTTAGTATACAAAACTTGGCAGCTAGAGGCTTCCATTAAAACAAAATCCCAAACATCTTTGGTTATAATTACTGACTTGGTTTTATAACAATGAAAAAAATATAACTGCATTTTAAATGCAAATGAAACCCAAGGCCTTATTTCATGGCCTTGCTGTCTGAAATAAATTATTAAGTGATTGGGGCAGCAACTTCATTATAAAAATTAAGTTGCCTGGCATATTTCAGATTCAGGATAACAAAAGGAAAAAGAAAGAAAGAGGGGAAATTAGAAAGGGGAGAAATAGACAAGTTCCTTAAGTTACTGATTTGGCTATAAATGATATAAAATGCATTTAACAAAAATATTTTTGGAGTATATATACTGACACAAGAAGGCAGCCAATATCCTTCCTTGGGGAAGACAACCTGTGAATATTCAGCTTCAATCAGTATATCAGAATTTCCAGTCGATTATAAATATAGGTAATCCTTGATTTACAACCACAATTAAGCCCAAATTTTCTATTGCTAAGTGAGACAATTATTAAGTGAGCTTTGCCCCATTTTATGGCCTTTATTGCCACAGTTGTTAAGTGAATCACTGTAGTTGTTAAGTTAGTAAGATGGTTGTTAAATGAATATGGTTTCCCATTAACCTAGTTTGTCAGAAGGTCACAAAAGATGACTCTGGGACACTGAAAGCATCATAAACATGAATCTGTTGCCAAGCATCTAAACTTTGATCACATGATCATGAGGATGTTGCAATAGTTATAAGTGTGAAAATAAATCACTTTTTCAGAGCTGTTATAACTTTGAAAGGTCACTAAATGAATGGTTGTTAAGTCAAGGACTACCTTGGCTTAATTCATATTTGTCTTGATTGTGGAAGTCATTTTAGCCAGCTAAATATTAATTGATATTTAGAGAATGAGAATATATTCACTATTAGTATATACGATACTCAACATTAATTCACTGATGTGTTCGGTTTGCAAATATTTGTTGGTTACAGGATGCAGGAAATAGGTTATATATCCAGCTACATATATAAATTTGTGGATATTGATTCTTTTGTACTTATCACTAAGTTAAGGTCATTTGAGATTTGCAGTTGTGAAGTGAGAAGTTCCTGCACTTTTAATAAGTAGGATATGAAAAATAATAATCCTGTCTATAACAGAAGAATGCGTATTTTCTGTCCATTCCATTCTTGCTGAAACGGAATCCAGTAAAACCTGCTTCTTAAGATAGCTGCATCTGTTTCTTCCACTTGTATATAGACGTTTGTTATTATCAATAATATAATACACTGGAAGAAGAAAATTGTGAGGCAAAAGAAGTCAGTCAACACATTCTTTTGCTCAATTAATATTGGGACTTATAAATCACTATTCTTAATGAAGAAAGCAAAATTTATCTAGTATAAGCAGACTCTCTATTCTTTTGAAAATTCACCCCAATCATTTCCAGTTAAAAACAAACATGTTGGCATCATTATAAAGTTAAACCATTCACATCTTTTCCTCTTATACAATTGTGTGGTAAGAAGTAACTGTTGCTCCAAAACTCTGCAAAAATATATTCAGTCCTTTTTGATCTTCTTACGTGCATCTTTACCTCTGAGCCTATCGTTTTATGTAGGAACTTGTGGTACACAAAGGATATTCAAGTAAAGAAAAAGGAAAGCTTGGTGCTCATTTAAAATGTGATGTGCCACTGTGAAAACATAATTGCTCTTCCAGTTCAGTAAATTTAATTAAAGGAATAACTAAGTCCAGCTCTATGAGTACTTCATTAAACAATCAGGGGTGATGCAGACCAGCCTTGATCTATATATATATCACAAGCTTTGGCTTGTAGAGAATAGTGAAGAGACATGCTCCATTTAAAGGAAATTTAGGAAAATCTCTGTAAAATGATTGATAATGCCCATCTGTCTGGAACAATTTCTCATTCTGTCAGATTCCTAATTCCTAATTCTGCCATATTTTGCAAACTCCGTTGAGTGTGAGAAAAGCAATATATAGGAAGTACTACAATATTTGGTATTGAGAATAGCATGGCCAGGCAAGAAAACGAACAGCCCTAGTACCCTTCAGAAGTCTGTAATGCTGGGAAAGTGGAAAGAAAGAAAAGCAGTAAAAGGGAAGGGAAGACAGCAACCAGTTGGATGGACTGGAAAATGAAGGACTAGGTTGGCAACAGATTGTCATACAGAACATTTAGTTACATGGTCATTAAGACCCATCATTGACTTAACTGCACATAAGCTATTAACCACTGGAAAATCTGGTAATAAGTTAGGAAATCCTAGCAACATACAACAAGGGTTACCAAGTATATAGAGTAGCTGTATTTTAAAGATTATAAGAGGAAGGAAACATGATGACCAGAAAATGGCAACTGGGAAATTACTGAAATGAAAAACCTGTAGTTTTGACAGACCTTTTTTCATGGTACACAATTACAAAGTTTCTGATGAATAGATAGAAATAGCTTTTATATTCAAATCACAAATACTATTTATAATCAGTCAAGTTGATTAAAATAAATCTAGTATCTCAAAAGGATAAAAAGGAGGCTAAAGCAACAGTTTTCCATATTCTTTGTTCAGCAAATTAAACATTCAGAAAGTACAAACTAAATGTCAATAAATTGGACTACAGAGGTTAAATATTAGAACAATTTTCAGTAGTCATTAAAATAACTCTTATATGCCTTAAATTTCTATATAAATAGAAGAAATATCACATATTGTAAGAGTGCTGGTAAACTATATTCCAGTATTTACAGATAACAAAGATTCTGTGAAACATTATTTGTTACAACATAAAAAAGATTGTGTTCAGTTCAGACTGTGACAAATGCAGTCCAGTGGTCTCCAGTTTACTGCTTTATATAAAAAACTATATCATCTTTGAAAGTCTCTGAGGATTGTAATAAAACATGGATTACCAATGCAGCACAAATCTTTTCTCCAGAAAGACACTACAGAATTCAACTCAAACCAAATGTATTATAAATGTTTCATTTTCAGAAAATGGGTGAGAGACCATGTGAGAACTCCAGAGCTCACGAAATTTGAAGATGCTGTTTTTGTACTTATTTTAGGACAGCATCAATATAATTTAAATGCCTGTTTCTTGCAAGAACTGGCAAGCTATAAATGTTGAAAAAATACAGATAACAGATGTATAAGCATATGCATTTACTACAATGTTTATTAATCTTAGCTACTATATCAAAAGCAAAGTCTCTGCTTATGAACTGATGGATGCCATTTACTTTTGTCAGTTTCAACTTATTTCACAGCAAATTGGACTTTGGGGGGGGAAGAAAGGTTGAGGAATACCAATATTTGTGGCTGCAACTGTACCCATAAATGTTGGCAAGTGTTTAGATGTAATATGTAACTACTTATTTATTTACTTACTTACTTACTTACTTACTTACTTACTTACTTACTTACTTACTTACTTACTTACTTACTTACTTATTTATTGTTTCTGCCTTAAATTTATATGCCACCATATGTCAACTATCAATGGTGAATAGTAGACTACAATAAGATTCATTCTCAAAGAATAGAACTTTTTTTAAAAAGTTGAAACAGGATAACAAAATCAGGACAAAAATTAAAAGACTAAAATGTTTCATATGAGGTACCTGAAGAAGTTAAAAATGTAGTCAAGATGCTGGTAACTAAGAAAATGATCAATATAAAACTGTGAGATTAATAGTGGAATCTGTAATGGGCCAAAACAATAAATAGATGGAATAGGTATGAATAAACAATACAGTCTGGGAATTTACACAGTGTGATATTATACACATGCTTCTCATTACCTGGCTTTTAATATTACTACACAGATAGGAGGATAATACATGACACACATTAGCAAGTCGTGAGTGGCATATGGCCTTCGGATACTGCAGCCTATCAAACTGTAGGAAATAAAAGTTTCAGAAAGATCACTTCACAGACAGGATTATTTTAGTAACAGAAATACTGAACTGTTGTCAAAATCCTCATCTCCCGCATTAATGATTCAGCTCAATATAATTAACAATGCCACTTTCTAAGAGTAGGGGAACAAAAAAACCACATGCTAATGCAGAATCAGTAGGTCAGGAGACAATTCATGCTTTTGTATTTGTAAGACACAGATGGCCCACCCATGATTGCCTGTCAACTGCTGGGTTTACCCCAATTCAAAAAAGTCATTGACATTAAATGATTACAGCCCACAAAGTATTCATTTAGATGCCAAGTGAGTTAGCATAGGCTGATTAATGCGGTAAATAGAAGCATATGATTATAGATATCTGACAACAGATTATAGCAGTAAGTGGAGCTGCTCCAAGTATTGCTTCATATCTGCAGTCCCTGGAAACATTTTCTATCTCTTTTATCATTTTTATAACACAATGCTTCACCACCATTCCCTAAGTGCTGTGTAGTATGGTAAAACTCTTTGCTAAACTATAGCTGGTTTCAAGACAAATATTTGGTCTTGCCAAGGCACCAGAAGCAAATTTAGTAGCCATGGCTATGCAGCATTTCAGATCCAAAGGGAACAAGAGTCTGTGGAACACAGATGAATGGAAAAGTAGCACCTGCTGGCACTTTCTTAAACTAAACAGTTGCAGAAGAAACGTAGTGATCCTAGAATTAGATGGAATTCCTTAAAGGAGTTCATGATAAATGGCTGCAAGAACAACCATCCTGCAGTCTGAAAAATCTTTCTCCCTTCAGAACTGAAGCACTACATAGTCCTTGAAGTATACTCCTTGTACATAAATGCTTTCAAACTACCAACATCTTGAACCCAGTGTCCTTAGCTCCACCAGGAATCAAATTTCAGGCTGTAAAATTCTAAAAAGATTGCGGGGTAAGTCAATCAGGGCAAAGACAAATAAATGATCCAGACAATTCAGAGTTTGACTTCTCCATTTGCTTTTTGGTCAAGACAAATAATCTTTTTTTTTTTACTTTCCCCTCCCTTAGATAAGAAAAATATTAGCTTTCATTAAACACATAAATAAATGTCATCATGTTTCTAATGTTTTTTGCGAAAACCAAAAAGTATGAAAAGAAATTAGACCTTCTTTACTCTCCAGGCAAATCAAGAGGAGCCTCTTTGATATAGCTGTTGCATTTTCTAAAAGTCCAATTCACGTGATTGGATGAGTTTAAATTCTCCTTTTTACCCTGCACCTCCAGAATGGAATGGAAAGAAGAGGTGAATTTGTTTCAAGTCAAGACTGCTGCAGAAATCAAAGCAGTACTTCACAGAATACTTGTGAATTAGATATTTCTTTCTGCAGGGAATAAGATGAAAAAAGAATGGATTTTCAGAAAATGCCAGGAACATGTTTTTGCCTCCTGCAAAATTCTTGAGAAGAACATAAATGTTAGAAGTGAGGACACATGGCAATGATCTTTCTTCCTATTAAGTTTTGAAAACAGTGCCAACCCAATGTGGCTATTGTTTGCAAAAGCAAAAGCTGTGCTACTTGAATCTTCAGAAAGAGACTGACACAGGGCAAATTCTACTTCCGGCTGTAGAACATGGCGGACCTGCCTGGGTTGGTCCCTTGAGGGACGGAGGAGACGGAGCCCGCAGCGGAGGACGGGGGGCCTCCTGAGAGCCGGTGACTCGGGGCTGGGATGCCGAGAGTGCGAGGGCTTCGCTGGCAGACGGTGCTGGAGGGTGCCGAGGGCGCTGGAGGGTGCCGAGAGCGCTGAGCCCGTCGGCGGCCCGCTGGCGGCCGGGCGGAAGAAGATCGAGCCCGGCGGCCTAGATGCGGCCCGGCGGCCTGGCAGCCTGGCGGCTCGGCAGTGAGCCCAGCCCGGGGGCGACCGGTGGGGGTTCGGGCGTTTNGGCGGCCTGGCGGCTCGGCAGTGAGCCCAGCCCGGGGGCGACCGGTGGGGGTTCGGGCGTTTCGGAGCGGCTCGGAGCCTTGCGGGGTCGAGCGGCGCCGGAGCCCTGGAGGCGTTGGAGTCCTGGAGGTGCGGCGGCCGAATGGCTGAGTGGCTGAGTGGCGGCCGAGTGGCCCGGAGGACTGGCGGCCGGGCGGATCGGGAGGATCGGCGGCCGGGCCGGGCGGTCCCGGAGGTCAGGGGCCGGGCGGCCCGGTGGATTGATGGCCCTGAAGGACTGTGGCCGGATGTTTTGGGAGGTTTGCGACCCGGCGGCCCGGTGGATTGATGGCCCTGAAGGACTGGGGCCGGATGTTTTGGGAGGTTTGCGACCCGGCGGCCCGGAGGATCCGGATGCGGCCCGGTGGCCTGGAAAACCTGGCCTGGCCGACGGCCTGGAAGGCCTGGAAGGCCTGGAAGACCTGGAGGCGGCTTGATGGAGGAAGGGTAGGCCTTTTGGCTGGATGGTGGGAGGGATGGGGTGGGGGCTGGCGGGGGGGTCTAGTTTGTTCTTGCCCCCCCCGCCGCTGCCCATTCCACCGTCCCCACCCATACCATCCTCGCCCATACCATCACTCCTATCAGTCGCACTACTCCACCCCATTGTCGGGACGAACGACGGAGACATCTGCTGCTGCTGCCACTCCCCTGCCCCACCCTCCATTTGCCTCAGCCCCCCCCTAAACTGAACCAACATCCAGGAGGACTGTTTCTTCCCCCCGTCCGGGCCTTTCTGCTGTGGGACTCTGGACTCTGGACCCTGTAAACAAACTGGGATGTACCTCAGGTCAGAGCTGCTGGCCCTGCGCGATTGCCCCCTCGCGCAGGTATGGCCCAGTTTGACCTTAGGGGCCTGCCTCGATGACGGGGTATGGAGCCCCGAGAGGTGGTGTGCAGCCAAAGAAAAGAGAGATCTAAGGAAGTTGAAGTTGAGGGTATTTTTAAAGGGGTGTTTTAAAAATTTTTTAAGGGGTTCGGGGTTTTTAGGGGGTTCAGGATTGGCCCGAGGGGAC
>NW_015386456.1:566334-577118 GCF_001527695.2 Protobothrops mucrosquamatus | reverse complement strand
ACTGGCCTAGGATAATTTTTAAGAGGGGTTTTTTAGAGGGTTTTTAATTACTTTTTAATTAGACAATTTAAATATTTCATTTTAATTAATTTTAACTTGTGATTGTTAGTGGTGTTTTTAATTGATTGTCAGCCGCCCTGAGTCCGCAAGGAGAAGGGCGGGATATAAATTCAAATAATAAATTCAAATAATAAACTTTCATACCCCTGAGCTGTCCATGTTCAGGATAGGAATTGTGCGGTAGGATCTGTGATGGTGTAAGCAAGGAATTTAAATAGCCAAACAAAGAGCATGTGCCAGCATATTGTGTAACAAATATTCATAATTCCAACTGGATTGGTCTAATTCTTATTATAAAAGGAGCCTTACAGATCTATTTGTTACTTCTATGACACTCAGTAATGATAAAGTCAGAAATGTTAAATTTAAGAGATCTCCAGAATACATAAACAAATTAAAAAGTAAGATTCTATGTTGGTTCAGGATACTTTTTCATTATTAAATTGACCCAAGATACTAGATCTTTAGTATAGTTTTTAAATATATGCGGATATAGTATTACTATTTCAAACATGCTTAAGTATTTTTTTTTAAAAAATGGGGATCTGCTTCCATGATAGTAAGATAATAAATTATTTCACTTATCTTCAAAATGGTAACTTAAAAATAAAATACATTTTATTGTTTATTTATAACATTTATATAGCTGTCCATCTTCTAACCTACTCTGGTGGCTCCCAATCACATTTTGGCATTGTTGGGCATTGTTCATTGTAAATAAATGCATGACTTATAGTTTGCATAGCCATGGCAGTATCCTTGGGTAATTGTGTTTAAGATGGTGTTATCTAATCTAATTTTTAAATTATTTAAATTGGTCATAACTACATGAAGGTAGTTAAATGAAAGCTATTTTCCTTTTATATATTGAATCTCCCATAACTCAAGTTTCAGAGTGCTGAGAAAAGGAAAAAAATATCTTCCTTGTTCAGTTCCCTGACACCATCATATATTGATTGTGCTGCCTTATCACTTTATAAAGTTAAAAAATCTCATAATGTTGAACCTTGTCATCATACAACAGCCCCTTCAAACATTTCAGTTTTACAGTATCATTTTTGAAGTTTAGTGACTACCATGATAGATCATATTCTACAGTAAATGAGTTATGCCACAGACTCATAGACCAGCTCTGGGCTGTTACCAATCTGATTTATCATTCCTTTCAAATCTTTCAATTTTGATTTTTGGAACTACCCTCTGAGCCAAAGTGTTCATCACGCTAACTACCAGATTCCCTTTCTGGCTATTTACCACTTAAATCACATTAATATATATTATAAAATTAGGATATTTAACATTTTTCCTCCTCATGTTTGGAGAGAATCTTCTGAACCTCTCTGCTTTTAATTTTGGTTTTATCCATTTAAGAAAAGATTTGGTTAGAATTTTTTTACATAATCTTCCAGGGTCAACATTTTGGTGGAAATGTTTTGAATTAAGGAAGTTTGGCAGTTTCAAAGATGCATGATATATAATTGCTTTATTGTCTTTCATTCGAAACATTTAGAGCATTCCTATTTCAATTATTATTCCTATAACTTTTATAAAGAATTTTGATTACAATAATAAAAACTAATACAAACTAAAGTTAGAGAAAGATAAAAAAGAATAAAAACTTCAGGCAAAAAGAAAAAGAAAGAAGACAAAGAAAAGAATGAATAAAGAATATATATAGACGTGACTTCAAAACTTCATCACAAGTATAGGTAATTTAGTAACTTTTTACCCCCTATAATGTTACAAACAGTTATTTCTTCATCCCATATCCCATCCCTTATCTATAAGCAAAACATCACCTTTCAATCGAAAATGAAGTGGTATCCTGAAGTGGACATGCATAGACAAATGATATTGGTGTGGACTACAAACAGCAACATTTGCAAGAAAATAAAAGAATGTATAGCAAATAGGGCAATTATTAATGTAGCATTAATATTTATAGTAGTCTTGACTTGCAGCCATAATTGAGCCCAAAATTTCTGTTGCTAAGTGAAACTTTTGTTACACCCTATTTTATGACCTTTCTAGTTAAGTGAATTACTGTAATTAAGTTAGTAAGATGATTGTTAAGTGAATCTTGCTTCCCCCATTGACTTTGCTTGTCAGAAGGATGCAAAAGATGATCATATGACCCTGGGACCTTGCAACCATCATAAATATGAGCCAGTTGCCAAGTGTCCAAATTTTGACCATAGGACCATGGAGATGCTGCAACGGTCGTAAGAATGAAAAGTCATTTTTTGCAGTGCCATTGTAAGTTCAAACAGCCACTAAACAAATGACTGTAAGTCAAGGCCTACTGTACTCTCGTTTTTAATTAGATTTTGGGGATTATGATAAATACATAGAGGATTTCATTTCATATTTATATAACTGTTGTCTTTGTTGAAGGGCAAGATATAAAGTTGCAAACTAACAAAATTTAAATTTAAAAGCCAAAGGGAGTTTGTTGATCCTGGACTGTTGGTATCTAAATGTTGAAAGCTTCACAATGACCAAATTTCTGGCAGAACTAAAAAGCTTTTTAATGTGCACATTTCTTATATTTCTTCAGTTTGGTATGTGGGAATGACCTTGGAAGACAGAGCAAGGGACTCAGCCAAAGCCATCTCAGCCCAAATTATTAATGTGGGCGGGCCAGCAATATGAGAAGAGACACTTGCATCCTCTCTCCTCAGTTTCTTGGGTTGTAAAGGAGACAAGGAGCAGATGTACTTTTAGATTTGCAAGATTCTGTTAATGTAGCTTTACATATAATAAATTGTATAATTTATTATATAGCATAGAATCTTAATTGGTCATGTTTCCTGTCTAGTCTACCTCAGAAGGCTGACAGGTTTTGGGGCCTGTTTTCTGTACATTTTAATTGTAAAGTATACATAATACATAAACTATAATTATCTTATCTGGTCATATTTCCTGTCTGGTCTACCTCGCAAGGTAGACAATTTTAGGTTCTTATATCCTGTTATTCCTTCTTTTGTTGCCATAAATGATTGCCTCCAACAGCAAAACTACACTTTTAAGTTTTATTAATCTATATGAACTTTTGAATATTTTAAGCCTCAATTTGAAAGCATACACACGAAAGGACATAAATTGACAACATGGAGATTAAAATGAAGTGTTAACGTACAGACCTTAAGAAAGCACAATGGATTTCTAGGTTACATGCTACAGATACTAAGATCAGGCTGCTTTATGATAAAGCAGGAATGAGTTTATGATTTAATGGCAGGTCTGAAGAAGCTCAAGATCTATAACATCACCTAACCATATGTAGTTCATGTAATCTTCAACTTATACCTAGTTGCTTAACCATTTGAAATTAGGAAAAGTTAGTTATGACCCATCTTCAAAATTACGACTGCCACACCACTCCTACAATGTGATTGCATCTCATGTGATTGCAGGTCACATTTGGCAACTGTTCCATACTTTCAATTGGCAGCCAAATGTCCTGAAATCATGTGATTGCTATTTGCAGGCAGGGAAGGTTGCAAGCTGTTGCTGCTGCATGCTGAAGAATGATTTCCCCTTCCCTCTGGATGGGGTGGGGTGGGGGAAACTCCAGAGGTGGGCTGTAGAAACAACGTTTGAATCACAAAGATTAATCAAAATGGACATGAACAATTTTATCACCATTTTGTTCCAGTTCACTATGAAACAGTTGAAACTGGAAAATGAAATGGAAAAAATAATTCAGTACATAAGACACCAGTGCAATGCACATCACAGGTCTGTGCCATAGGATTCGTATTTATACTGTATATATTCTTAAATTCTACTAAATTCTACAAATATAGTCTTAGCTTTCTCCCTAGATACTGTCAACATTCTCATGCATGCTGGTGATCGTTTCTACTTCTTCATTACTTTCGGAACATAACTCCCTCTTTTTAGACTTGGTGTAATTTTTAGAAAAAGTAAACTTGTCTTTTTTATATAAACATAGATAGGTACACAATGTGTGGTTGTACCAATTGTACCAATTATATCTACCAGTATCCTTCAGTGGCATCTAAAGGGCTATACATATAGATCATTACAAAAATATGCATGTCTAATTTCAAAGCCAACATGAATATAATTTGCCCGTGAACATCAACATTCATGTGACTGTTTGTTCCTGGATATTCTTGGTAAATGCAATAAATAAATGCAAGATATAGCAATCAGCATTGGAATAAATGAAGATGGGTATACATCTAAGATAGAAGTGCAACTAGTTTTAAAATCATATTTATAATAAAGTCAACTGAAAATACCATTTTCAAACTATTTTATGCTATTTCAAGATGTTATGGCTATGACTATATCTATCTATATAAATAAAAATGTAAATGTTCGTTTGTTCAAAATCTTAAATCTCTGAAAGTTCTTCACCAATTGCTTTGAAATTTTGACACAACATTGCATTCGAACATGTGCGTGTTTTTATATACCTACTATTATATAGATGTCACACCTGTGACAGGTAAAAACATGCTTTTTTTGAAAAACAGCGCTATCTGTTGGACATAAGCAAACCAGACAATCTCTATATCTGCACAGACAATGGAATAACAAAAAATATTGTATACCCACAAGCATTGTGAAATTAAACATATTAGAAACGTGCGCTTTCTCTTTTCTTTCTTTTCCATTTAACCAGACTGAGCCACAGCAACGCATGGCCGGGTACAGCTAGTATATAGATATAAATAGATTTAATGTTAGGGTTTTTTTTAACTTCCTCTCTTACAAATCATGGTTCTCTGGGTAAAAATATAATCCTCCCTCACAATTCCTTCCCCTAATCAAGCGATGTACTATAACATAATAAAAGGATAGTCTGCATATAAAACGTATTTATGAAGTACATAGCACTTTGGAATGACATTGAAAGTAATTAAAGATACTGAAGCACTCAGTATCTACATCTATATAAGAAAAGGAATGGCAGAATTTGGGGGTGGAATCAAAAGAGGAATCAGCCTAGAGTCTCTACATAGCCACAAATTAACTAACTTGAATCCATTGACCTTTATCTAACATCAAGATAGTGCTCTTAGTTGAGTAGATTCTTGTGCATATGTTGGGTAATAAATCAATTTAATTGGAACTTCATGTTTTCAGCCTGACAATCTGGTTGTTTAAAATTTATTATAACGTCATAGATGTGCTTATGTTTATCAGGTACTCTATAAAGAAGCCAGACAAAAGAAATTTCAAGTCTACTTTTATTGGGTTGATAGCAAGATTTTTTTCTGATGCTTCCCTTGTTCACCTTTTTATTGAAATCAAGGTGGCAGGAGCTGGCTGGCCTTATCTGGACCGGGAAGCTTATTAGGGTCAGGCCTAGTTAGTATTTGTAGAGGAAACAACTAGGAAACTTTAGACCAGGGGTGTCAAACTCAATTTCATTGAGGGCCACATCAGCATTGCAGTTGCCCTCGGGGGGCGGGGGTGTGTGGCCAGGGTGGGTGCGGCCTACTGGGTGGGCATGGATGGAGTGGGTGTGGCCTACTGGGTGGGCGTGACCAGCTCTACATCGTTCGCGTCAAGGGTGCCTGTGGGGGCTTGGGCAGGAGTGGGACAGATCTGAGGGTCTCTGGCAGAAGGAGTGGGACCAGGGCAGGTGCCAAGGCATGGTCCACAGGAGCAGCCTCATTGTTCCTCTCAGGCCATGCTGTGGGGCTGGATGGTGGTACGGGCTGCCGGGAGCCCTGGACAGCAGAGGTCAAATGCCCAGCCTGGCCCTCGAGCACCCGCAGCACCAAGCCCAGCCCCACTTCCCCAAGGGGGCACCCAGCTGCACTTATCTGCTGAAACCCCTCCCCCAGAGCCCATCAAGCCAGATATGTGAAGTAGGCGAAGGCCATTTGCTGGCCACTTCCAGGCGATGGTGCATTTCTTCATTCCTCACAAAGGGTGACACTTCCCCAGCATGCACCCAGGGGGTGGGGCCGACGCAGCAGGGGCTGATTCCTCGCTGTTTCCAGATGGCCTAATGGAGCTAAGACTGAATGTGTTTCAGCATAGATAGCCACCACAAAATTGTACATTGGCTCCCTCCCGGCCAGCCTGGCCCAGGGCCAAGGCAGCGAGGGCCGTTTCCTCACTGTTTCCAGGATGGCTTCGCGGGCCACATGAAACCACTTTGCGGGCCGCATCCGGCCCCCGGTCCTTGTGTTTGACATGTCTGCTTTAGACTGTAGGTGAAATTGGAAATAGACAAATGTCTTACCACCATTACCAACAAAATTCTACAGATATGTCAATGTTATCTAAAAATATCTATGACTTTATTTGGGGTATTTATATGTTGTCTGGAAATAACATGGAAGGTGGCTTTCCTACACATAGTAGGCTTAACAGATGGTAAAGAAAAAAACCTGCAAATTCATTTCACTTTCTATCAATGGCCAAGACCATTACTTTATCTGTAATCTCAACATTTAAGAAGCCAATGATGTCTACTAAATTGGAAGAAACAACAACATTACAGGAAATAATTTCTGGAAATATTCAATCTGTTAATATTATGTTAGAATTTCTTTAAAGCAGTGATGGGCAACCAAGTGCAGATGATAAGACCAAAATAACTTTAAGATGTGTGGACTTGCAGAACTCTGGGAGTTGAAGTCCACATATCAGTGTTGCCAAGATTGAGAAACACTGATATGGAAGAAAGAGGAGCTTTAAAACTTACTGTACAGAAACTAAAGAATCATTTGCATCTGCCTTGACTGCAAATAGGTAGTGATATACATACATGGAAGGATATTTTGGGAAAGACTAAGAAACTAGGGCAAACAGTGACAAGAGATGAGATATTTTATGGCAAACTGAAAACAATGATTTGGAACAAATGATACCTATTTTAAAATGGGTTTTGAATAAACTGCTATTCTGCCATTATCCTAATTCATGATCAAACCTTTATTGAGATGTTTCTTGTAAAACTCTTCAAAAGAATGTAGTAGAACCCAAGCACCAGCAGACAACTGCAACTCAAAGTGCCATTGTGATAAAATAGCTCCACTATGAAAGAACTCAAGCTGCAGGAGTTTTCAGATAAAAATATTAAATTCCTATTATTTTTCATCATTAATAGTCATTCCAAAGTAGGATACATGTTTTTCTTCTCCTTCCACATCCAGAATTCCAGTTTCTCCAATTCATCTAATGATTCAGACAGATTAAAAAGAAAGCTCTTCTTCATAAATCACACAATTAAACATGAAATAAGTAGATAAAAAAGATTGGAGCAATTTTAACATTTCATGAAAGGTAAGATTAAAAAGACCACTTGCTCTGTATTCTCATACTGGATGCAGAATGCTTTTGAACACAGCAGGAGATGTTTTTTACCCTAATGTCCAAGTTCTGGAATACCTATAAGATTCTGGGTAGTTAGACAGGAACAAACTTTTGAAATTATTCAACAGAACTTTTGTATTTTATACTGGAACCAATAGAAAAGTTATGACTCACAGGAATTCTAAAAGTTAGAGCTCCATAGTCCACACTGCCTTTAAGTCTAATAATAAAGTTTTTATTTTTATTTTTGTCTTATCTTAAACCCCTCAACTTTAGTTCCCCCCCCCAATGCTAAAATGATTCTTCATTCTCAGCAATTATCCAATGCCTCCATGTAATATATTATGAATTTATGTTTACTGTCTCAAAATTCTAATTTGAAAATTAAACTGTAAATTCACAGCTTGGATGAGAATTATCCTATGGTGATACCAAGGAAAGGTATCACCACACAAACAAACACACACTGTATATCATACACATACATACACATATAAACACATGTATTAGAAACTGAAACCTACAACTGGAGCTGTGATTGGTAAAATTTAATTAGAGAAAAGCCTGACATTAGTAGTAGAGATAAGATTTGAAAGAAAAACAAATCTATAGTTCATTCTCCTATTATCCAGACGCATGGTGGCTAAATGCCAGCTGGACAATTCATGATCTAATGCACATTTACGTGGCCGTCAGCAGTCAAAACATTCCCAGAAGCAACTTCAAAGAATCTAATTTACAAAAAGCTTCACAGAAACAAACCATACTCATGTGCTAATGCCCATACATAAGAATATAATTTACACAGACGTAGTTGTGAGAGGTTTGTTATGAGTGTTTTCTTTTGTGAGGAATGCAAGTATACAACTAAAGATCTACTGTAACACTTCCTGCTTCAGCTGTTCCTTTAATTATCAAGCAAGATGCATACCTTCAATCAGCACACTTCTGAATAAGTTTGGATCAGTTACTGAGGGAATCTCAAGTATCAAGTCGCCTATAAACAAGAATCTAATGGAAAGGGCGGAGAAAGAGAATCATAACATACTCTTCCCTTCCTCAAAAAAATAAACCAGCCAAGCTTGTCAAAACGTTTCACTGCACCATCCAGTTATACCAAATTCCATTTTGCTACATACCAGGAAAGATCTTTTGACACATACCACACATACACAAGCTTAAAAGTAGTATTTGGCATCTTGTAACAATAGCTATGCAATGATAGATCCACTGCAATGTAAGTGAGTTCCTACTTAGTAAGGAATTTGGAGGATCAAACAAAGAATCCACACAAACATGCTGCAGACAGACAATAGAGCATATTAATCCAAGTTCCTGTGTTTGCATAAATAGGCATATTGTTACTGCCTGGACTGAACTGAAGGCTACCTCCAGAATTATCTCTGATTAATGGTTTTGTAGAAATAATTCATTCTTCATGAATGAAAAAAGTTATATATGTTCTAATTCAGTTTATGTTACCTTTTGTTTTTTAAAAAAATCCAAATAAATATTAACACTCTTCTTATCACAACAAAAATAGATAGCTGCCAGGGTCGAAGATTTCACGAGACCCTTTTCCTCATGCAATAACAAGATATATTCCTGCTAAATATAATCATGTGTTTTATTATGTGATGACCACTCCGGTAGGTTGCACATGTTAACAAAAACAGAAGAAAATTAGATAGATGACATGATTAACTGTATTCATTTCATGCATGGATGTGTTTTATGGGAGGAGATAAAGACCTAAAAGTAATTACCATGAACTGAAACTCCTTCACTGACCTCTGCCTGCAGCCAGCAGTTGTTAAAATGCTGATAGGTTTATAATAAAGAGCAATGACTCTCTCTTCTGTATGCTTTTCTTTTATGCTACAGAAGAGGTCCTCCACCGTTGCATGAACACTATACCACTGTATCTATGTCTCTAATGCAGCATAAAGATTACTGTGGAAACCTATCAAATTGGAAAGCAGCAAATGTTGCCAGCCAATGGCAGAAAGGCATATGCAGAATCTAGCACATGCTCTCTGAGGCTTGGATACTGTCACTGCTGTTTAGCAGGCTGCTAATCTAATTATAGCCATTTGCTAGCACAGAACGATGAAAGGAGGGCACATGACCAAGAAAATCAAATATCCCCCAAGACAGGTATACCCTGAGAGTGTACAAAAATGGATGTAAGCATATGCACATGCATTCTAGTTTCTTTCAATGCAAGAAGTCCCAATTAGATAACCAGCTGATTTCAGCCCCTTCTCATGATATTTGAAGCCCTGAATAGCATGCACCAATTTTGCATCAATTTCTTTAATAGCCTGCAATTGTTATGTTATTAGCCTTAATTCTTTGCAACTCAAACTCTATACTTTTATATAAGGTGTAGTTATAGTGAAACATTTCAGTGAAACATTTAAGTGGGCAAAGTTGAGCTATTCTGATTCTAGGTAAGTGGCCAACAGAGTAAGGATGCACGTAGAATTAGCTTTATATTTAAACACGTCTGATAGACATGAGTAATAAGGAAGGGGGTGATGGAGGTATTCTGTAGTTTCTTTGCATCCAGAAACCAACTAGGATTCTGAAAGACAGGAAGCATTTTTTTCTTATATCTTCCCATCTCCACTTTGCCAAACATCAGGAAAGAAGAACCTACCAAACCAGTGTGAAAAAGGACAAATCTGAATTAAAGAGAATTGTTCCCAATGGCTACATGCATATGATGTTTGTGTCTACACATTGCAGAGTATGAGTAACTATATATCTGCCAAAAACTACACTCCAAAGAGGCCCAGAGTAGATATATATTAATCAAATTAGTAATTACAGATTTAGACATACTGGCTGCAAATTAAATTTGTCCATTCATAAAATTAATTGCTCTCCCATATGCCAATAATTTTATCTCAGAAAAATAAAGCAGAAGGTTTCTTCATTATTACAAAAAAGAGTTAAAATAAATAGCTCTCCCAAAAGTCCATCTTCAGTGCATGTAAAGGTAGTTGCAAGCAGCTGTATCTCTTACCCATTTTTTTCTTTTCAGCAACTTCTTCTAAATCTTATACTTTATTTTATCATGAACATAAGACTGGTAATAATTTTTTTTTCACATATTGGGGTAGATTTCAGTATTTACAAGACTAATATAAATATTTAGCTTGTGGCTACTGACACATGCTTTTGTCTTCCTACTCCATTATTTATTTATTTATTTTTATTTATTATTTGGATTTATATCCCGCCCTTCTCCTCGTAGGACTCAGGGCGGCTGACAATCAATTAAAATACATACATAACAATACAAATTTAAAATTAATTAAAAGAGATATTTAAATATTGTCAAATTTAAAATATAATTAAAACCCCTCTAAAAATTACCCTAGGCCAGTCCTGCAAGCTGGAATAACCAA
>NW_015386456.1:565018-566154 GCF_001527695.2 Protobothrops mucrosquamatus | reverse complement strand
GGGGTCTCAACCGCCACCCCGGCTATCACGTCAGCCAGCTCAGGCAGGGCCGTTGACACATAGCAGGGGGCCAGGTATATTATCAACAGGCCCACTTGCACCCCTTGCCCCCACTTCACAAGGAGGGACTCTGCACCATCTATCTGAGGCACAGTGGCCTCCCTTGGACATAGGTTCTCCCTTATAATGACCGCTACCCCCCCGCCCCTACCCCGGGTCCTTGGCTGATGAAATGCCTGGAAACCTGGCGGGCACAGATCAACAAGGGGAACTCCCCCCTCTATGCCCAACCAGGTCTCGGTGATACCTGCCAGGTCCGCTCCCCCCTCATGAATAACTACTACTACTACTTCTTCTTCTTCTTCTTCTTCTTCTTCTTCTTCTTCTTCTTCTTCTTCTTCTTCTTCTTCTTCTTCTTCTTCTTCTTCTTCTTCTTCTTCTTCTTCTTCTTCTTCTTCTTCTTCTTCTTCTTCTTCTTCTTCTTCTTCTTCTTCCCCTCCCTCCCTCCATTTTTTTCTATCTCTCTTTCCATTTTTCTCTTTCCTTCCTTTCTTCCTTCTTTCCTTCATTCCCTCTGTATTTATTTCTTCTTCTTCTTCTTCTTCTTCTTCTTCTTCTTCTTCTTCTTCTTCTTCTTCTTCTTCTTCTTCTTCTTCTTCTTCTTCTTCTTCTTCTTCTTCTTCTTCTTCTTCTTCTTCTTCTTCTTCTTCTTTATTTATTTATTTATTTATTATTTGGATTTATATCCCGCCCTTCTCCTCGTAGGACTCAGGGCGGCTGACAATCAATTAAAATACATAAATAACAATACAAATTTAAAATTAATTAAAAGAGATATTTAAATATTGTCAAATTTAAAATATAATTAAAACCCCTCTAAAAATTACCATAGGCCAGTCCTGCAAGCTGGAATAACCAAGTCTTGAGGGCGCGGCGGAAGGAAGGGAGATCAGGGATGACCCTGATCTCTGGGGGCAGTTCATTCCAGAGGGTGGGAGCTCCCACAGAGAAGGCCCTCCCCCTTGGGGTCACCAGCCGGCACTGTCTGGCCGACGGCACCCTGAGGAGACCCACTCTATGGGAGCGTACAGGTCGATGGGAGGTAATCTGCGGCAGGAGGCGGTCTCGAAGGTATC
>NW_015386456.1:543798-563548 GCF_001527695.2 Protobothrops mucrosquamatus | reverse complement strand
TTGGCCTCAGAGAGGACTCCCCTAGTTCCTCTCGGGCCAACCCCGAACCCCCTAAAAATTTAGTAAAACACCCCTCTAAGAAGACCCGTAGTTTTTTTCTTCTTAGGTCCCTCAGTGCTGTCGCTGAGTGCCACCTCTCGGGGTTCCAGACCCCTTCATCGAGGCCGGCCCTTGGAATGGTATTGGGCCATGCCTGCGCAATGGGGGAGTCGCGCAGGGCCAGCAGTTCCCTCCTCGAATACAGTCCGTCATATTGGAGGTCCATCAGCAAAGTAGGGGGAGGGGAGAAAGTCCTCGTGATGGCAATCTCAAACGGGGCAGGATGGGTTGAGGAAAGATGGTAAGTTCCCAGGTCTTTAAATCCCATAAAGGGGGGAAATAGGCCGCTATCGCATCGGGCCGCTAGATCGCCACAGCCTCGGGTCGGACCGCCGAGCCGTCACCGCGCTGGGCCACCAGGCCGCTGCCACGCCGGACCGGTGAGCCACCGCCGCGTCAGGCCACAGATCGTCCTGGCCGCAGATCTTCCTGGCCGTGTCAGGGCGCAGATCTTCCTGGCCATTAGGCCCCCAGGCCGGGCTTCACTAGGCCTCACTAGGCCTCTCCATGCCTGGGCCGCCCTCCGTAGCTCCGCCCTCAGCAGGCCGCCGAGTCACCGCCGCGTCAGGCCGCCGCGTCGGGCCGCAGTTCTTCCTGGCCACCAGGCCACCAGGCCGGGCTTCACTAGGCCTCGCGCCTGGGCCGCCCTCCGCAGTCCCGCAGCTCCGCCCACCTCCGATCGCCGAGCCATCGCTGCGCCGGGCCACCGCAACGGGCCGCAGCTCTTCTTGGCCGCTAGGCCCCAGGCTCCATATCATTTGTGTGCCAGCAGAAGATAGATTTGCAACTTATTTGCAGCATCTAACACAAATGAAAACTTTTGCAACATTAAAGCTAAATTAGCCAATAAAGTGATTAACTTGGTGATGAAAAAGAATTTCATGTCTATTATGCATTCAAACGTTCAAATTCAGCAAAATAATTCCCAACTCAACATAATTACTCAGTCTATTCACATGCAGGGAGAATGACCTCTATGCCCAAGTCCAGATTTTGCAAGCATTAACAAGTTTAAATGAAAATAACAACAAAAGTGATACATCTTGAATGGCACAGGAATGTGCCAGAATCTGATTTCCATTCATTATAATACTGCCAATGTATCTAGCTCTCATTTATTAAAACTAATTTAATCATACATAGTACTGCAGACTCTGAAAATAACACCTTTAAAATAACCAAAATAATAAAGCAAAACAGGAAAAAAAATGGACTGTGTCTGCCAACTAATCTTGTCTATAAATATCTGTGGAGAAACATGAGGTATCCCATTAAAGATGCTATTTTAATACAGGGAAATAACAGTTCTATAATGAATATTCTTATTTAACAGTCTTGGTCCAAAATATTTGCAGCCTTGAACACTACAAATTAGTTCCCATCCCCCAAAATCCTTTTCATATGAAAGTAAGGGAAAATGGGAGCAGAATTTTACCTCAAAACTAGTGACATCTATCATTACAGCAAATATCCAGTTTTTTGGAAACAAAACAAGCCACATTCTACCAAGCAATAAGCCTTCTTGTCCCTGAGATCAGAGGTCCCCAACCTTTTGGGCACCAGGGACCGGTTCCGTAGAGAGAGGTTTTTCCGCGGACCAGAGGGTGCATGGTTTTTTGTGCTGCCTACATCCCGCGGATGGGCTTTGTTTGTGCGGACTGCTTGCTGGCATGCTACGGCCCGGTACCGGTCTATGGATCAGGGGTTGGGAACCCCTGCCTTAGATTAAAGTAGTATTCTAAGAAGGATTCTTTAGTATATTGCGCCAGAAAATTTTATAACCTCATTCTAGAGAATGTACATTCTTACAGTTTACTCTGTTGACAACTTCCTCTTAGGAAGTCAAGCTACAAGTGAGTAGGTACCTACACTAACGTACCTACACTTAGATAATAAGAGCAAGCTGCCAAGCTGCAAAAGGAGGCTATTCCCAGTGCACATGAAAGAAAACACTGAACTGATGTCAAAAGCATACATGCTTCCTTTTATTTTATATTCTTACAAACCTTCACATGCAAGAATCCCATGAAATTTATTCCATGGAATGTTTTGTATCTATAAAAAAGTGTGTTGGTCCTTGAGAAACACACAGAGACAACATTCCATTCTTTGAGAGCAGGACACCCTTGAGGAGACAGCATCTGCTTTTCTTGCATGCATTCACACACACCCAAGCCCATGGCTGTTAGCATCAGGTTAGATGGCATGTTTAGCTTTCCAGGTACAGTATGACCTATTTACTCTGCCCCCCAAAAAATCTTTCATTAGCTAACTTTAAGTAAGCAATTCCATTGCAGTCACTGGTACAAAGATTCCTTTTGTGCCAATAATGAGGTAACCAAAGAGAACAAGGCTCCTAGTCCAATGTTTCTAGTCTCTTCCTATTCTTCAGAGACCAATGAATCTTGGTCCTTAACAATCATTTATATTTCAAAAGGTCCAGATACTGTAGCTGGCCACTATCTTCCCTTTCCGTAATATCATAAAGATCAGATTTTCTTCGCTTCCGAACAGAACTGATTAAAATAATTTAAAAAAAAACCAAAACTTTAAATCAGATTTTAAGCTTTAAATGTGTTACTGTCTGAGGGAGTTGGTTAAAAAATATGAAATATAAATATATAAAAATACACACACAGACCTGTGTCAAATAGATAATTGTAAGCATAATTATAGGATTATATAATTAATCTAGTGATTGGCTTCTCCTTCAGAATGCAAACAGAAAGAGAAATGAACAAAGAATTTGAGATGATAGAATACATCTAGCAAAAAGTAAATTTCTGGATCCAAATTAGAGCTGGAAATGAACAGAAAGTGAAAGAAACTTTGTCTTTCAGTTCTGAGGAAGTGAGAAAAACTTTCCAGTGCTTAACTGTACCTTCTATTGCAGTGGTGGCGAAACAATGGCACGGGTGCCAGAGGCTGCACTCAGAGCCCTCTCTGTGGGCACACGCGCCGTCGCCCCAGTCCTAGGCCTTCAGCTGGGTTTTATAAAATTTTTCGCTTTAGGCCTCCACCGCCGTGTGCAAAAAAAAAAAAAAAAGGTTCAATCAGTCAATTTCAACTTCTCACGGGAAAAAAAAATCTTACAAAGTTGGAATTGATTGATTGAATTTTTTAGTCCACCGCAGCCACACCCAACCAATGGGCCACACCCACCTGGCACTCGACGATGCATAAGTGGGTTTTGGCAGTTTGGCACTCAGTCTCTAAAAGGTTCGCCATCATTGTTCATTGTCTAAGTCAGGGGTCCTCAACCTTGGCAACTTTAAGACTTGTGGACTTCAACTCCCAGAATTCCTCAGCCAGAAAAGCATGCCTGGCTGAGGAATTCTGGGAACTGAAGTCCACAAGTCTTAAAAGTTGCCAAGGTTGAGGACCCCCTGGTCTAAGTCCAACCAGGGCAGCAGGCTATAAGAAATAACGTTTGGGGAATATTTTAATAAAAGTCATAGTTTTGGGTAAGATACTATAGATGAGGGCACAAAATGAAAATGATGTGGAAAAGAAATCTGAGTCTTGCACATGTTTTTGAAACAGCACCTCAAAATATGAAGGATATTCATGTTAGTAGACATTTGTATGACTTCATTCCCTTTTTTTTCCCCTTTGATTTCTCTAGTCATAACGTTTTGGAAGGGTTTTTACTGTTTCATTTTTATCATCACTGACACCCAATCACAGTAGGCAAAGTAACTACAATCTGCACTGATTTTGGGGGAGTGGGCTGGAGGTAGTTAGGTAGATTGTTGGAATATTCATGAGCAGGAAGAGTCATGTGGTAACTCAGTCAGCCAATGTGAAGAAAGTGCTACTGAGTCTGTGCAAAAAGGTATTGAGTTAGGAGCTGGATTTTTATCCAGTCTCAGGTCTGTCTCTGTATCTCTCTGTAAGAAGTCTTCATTGTGCTATGTTGCTGTAAAGAAGAATGTATGGTATTGTAAATATTTTGATATGAATATAAAGAAGTTATCTGAGTCAGCTAAATGTAGTCAACTGTGAGAGCTTCTGATTTATTTTTCACCAACAGAGAAATAAAAATTCTCTAACATAGATGCACTTTAAAATACAATAATCAGATGACCAGCCATCTCCACTATCTTCAATGCCATTATCATCATTACTATTTTAGTTACCTGATAACACTGCAGCTGCAGTATGCACATCTTCAAGTCCAACTGTACCAGGGATCTTCAAACTTGGCCCTTTTATGACTTGTGGACTTCAACTCCCAGAATTCCTCAGCCAGCGTGCCTGGCTGAGGAATTATGGGAGCTGAAGTCCACAAGTCATAAAAGGGCCAAGTTTGAAGATCCCTGAACTATACTACACCCCGTCAAGCTAATCTTACAGGTATAAACATAGATAACTTTGTAATAAAAAACCAGTAAATTACAGAAATAAACAATTGATTAAAATCGTTTTACTGCTAAGGCAACAAATTATTTTCTATATGATCAAACTACATGACTAGTTTGCAACTCTGGTCTGAGCTCATCTGTTGCCATTCTGCCGTTTTCTCTTAAAAATCTACGCTGTGCTGGTTTATCAGAATTATGCAGTTGTGTTAAACTGCTGAACAGGCAGTACTGTAAGTGCTCCAACACTACTGCCTTTAACATGGAGTGCAAAGCTGAAATAGTGAAACAGCAGAACGATATGACCAACAAAGCCTCAACACTCAATGCCTTCAACAACAACAAAAAAAGCGATAGAATAATCTAAAAGTACAAATAAAGAGGTGAAAATGCTGCTTTTGAGTCAACTCCCTTGCTTTGTTTTTAAAACTTTATTCATCATAGGTTATATCAAATAATAGGCTATAAAAAGGAAAAGCATAAAAAAGCCTAAACATGATGGAGTTTGCAGTCAGGCACACACTATTCCAGACATGCTGAAGAGGGAAGACAGCAAAGTTGGAGGAATCAACCAACCAATTTCCTGATCACTTAGTATACAAGCAAAGCCAGAATTCCACTTACAGAACATACAAATCAGCAATGGAAAAAACTTTCGTCTGGAACAGGTGGTCCTTGTTTAATGGTTATTTGTTCAGTGACTTTTCAAACGTACAGTGGTACTGAACAAGTGCATTGCCCTTGTACTGACAACTGGTTCAGCATTCTACAATCAGATTATTGTGATCTGCAATCTTCTCTGCTGCTTCCAACAAGCAAAGTCAGTAAGGAAGCCAGAGGAAACTGCAAGTTATGGTCATGTGAGGACATCACTTAAAAGAAACTGGGACTAGGGTCACTAAGCTACACGATCGTGCAATGTTTCCACTTAATATTATGTCACTTAATGATGGAGTTCCCAGTCCCAATTATCATCATTAAGTAAGGACTCCCTGTATAGTTTTTGATGATTCAAGAATGGCTTGACAGCACTTGAATTCAGCAGTGAAAATGGCTCTTCGTCAATATGGCTCTGCCACTTTGACCAAGAAATTGTCCATTCAACAAAGCTCGTATTGTAATTATTGGATAAAGCTGTAAGAAACTGAGAAGCATGCAAATAATCTATCAATGATCAATCTATCAATCTCTCAACTATTACACCAAATCTTTATATATAGGCCAATTCCATTGTATGTGTATGTCAATCAATAGAAGAGAGCATCTTCCCAGCTGAAATAACTGGCACATCAAGAAACGTATACAGTGTTACATATGCACAAGTGGTAGCAGTAAAAACTATATGTTAAATTTCAAATTTATGATACTCTGCTTTCTAATAAATAATGTTGCAAATTATTCAAAGTAAGAAAAATAAAATAGAAGTGAAGAACCTCCCAAAGAACATAATACAGTAGCAGACACATTAGCAAACATTTTCAGTGATCTAGAAACAAAGGCTAATGTAGTCATTGACATTGGCTGAAAAGTGCACCTATTTTGAACTCTTTAGTTTCTCAAAAACACCCAGTGCTGCATGATATGTTGCAGACATACAAAGCTGAAGAGTTTGGATATTTCAGGAAGATAATTGTCTCAAACAAAGTTCCAAATAAATCATGAAATATTTATAGGAAAGAAAGATAAAGCTTCTGAAATGGCCTTTGTAGTCCTCAAATTTGAACAGAAACCTTATGAAAAATATGTGAAGCAATCTCAAATAAGCAGTGCATGAACAGACACCTAATATTATTTATGAGCTAGAAGAATTCTGCAAGGAACAGTAGGAAAACTTTCCAAAAATAAAAATAAAAATAATCAGCTGGCTTTAGGAAACCTTTGCAAACTGTTATTTCTACCAAAGGAGGTGTTACAAAGTGGTGACTAAAAGGGCATCCAATCATTTGTGCATGCCATATTCAATCTTCTTCTTTTGAATTTACAAACAACTGCACATAAAAATATGCATTCAAATTTGCAGAAAGTTGTCATGTTTAATAGTATCAGTTTCTGTTCACTTAGAGATCCATTAAGACATGCAAGGGATACTTGCATTCTTGTATACAACTGTGTATGTACAGCAAGATTATACATGGAGAAAATTAAACCTTGTGACCAATTTCTGATGGTGAAAAATAAGTTTTAAAGATGATTTCTAAAAAAACACAAATATTCTCAGTCATCCAGGTCATAGTGGAACACTATGGTGCTTTTTCTGGAGGCAACTGGACTTTGTTTTTCTTTGAAGACGTTTTGCTTCTCATTCCCAGCAGCTAAAGAAGCTTCTTGGATGAGAAGCAAAACATCTTCAAAGAAAAACAAAAAAGTCCAGTTGCCTCCTGAAAAAGCACCTTTGGGACAAATATTTGTATTTGATAAACAGCTACCAAAGAGTAAACACAGACTGGAGTTAGCACATCCAGCATATGTAAACTGTTTTAACTGATTATTTAAAAGAATACAAAGCAACCTCGCCATCCGTAGTTCTCTTTCTCATCTTTTGGTTATTCAGTTTTCAGAGTCCAGTTTGTCTTCGACAGTGAAGGTTATCATATAACTACATTTCTGGACTTTTTCTTACTATATGCATGTAGAAAATGGAATACTGAGTTTTGCATTTTGTGAAACTTTATTATCTGCAATTTTCTGAGGATGATTGGCTAAAATAGACCCCATGCAAATAACGAGAGCCACCCATAATGTGACCTGCAGGCTAATGCTATTTTTGTCTTCTTCATATTTAACATTCAGCCACATTTTTCACCTTCCAGTTTTACTTGCATACTAGTTCACCCAAGTTTTTCTTTTTCCTGATAACAAAGTGTTGTCAACTAACATTCTTAATGCTTTGGCATCCTATTTCGATGCATTCTCCTCACCCCTGCCATTCTTATCACAGAATTTGTGCTTATGTATGCAACTTGATTTCAACTCCATCAATAATTTGCATATTCTTTTGCATCTTCCCTCTTTAATTATATATATATGACTGAACTTTTTCAATCTCCATGCCACTGTTTGGTTCTGCATTTGTTCACACAGAATTGCTAGCACTTTAATTACGTTCTCCTACAACTTCAGTTTAATAAGCCTTTCATTTGCACCTGTGGTTTTATATGACAACTTTAAACCTACCATTTCTCACGTTCTAGTGTATTTTAAAAAAATACATGCTCCTGTTATGGGTTCACAGATCACTTTAGCTATGGGAGGCCTGTACAGATTTCAGTGGGAATTCTGTTCCAGGGGACAGAGGATACAACAGGAATTACATCTCCAAAGTTATATAAAACACATTATGATACTGAGGATGACAGGAGTATGCCAACCCTGCTTGATCTTATACAGTGGGCCGAAAAATTGTTGCTATCCAGCTACCTTAAGCCATAAAGAGCTTTACTGATGAAAACCAGCACTTTGAATTGCAACTGAACTGGTAATCCAGAGAGATGTCACATGGACAAACTGAGGAGCATCAAAAACTACTTATACAATCACATTCTGGATCAGTTGCAATTTTCAAGAGCAGCAGGAGGTGCAGGATCTTGTTCTTTTTCATATTTTGGGAACATTTTTTTTCCTGATCCAATCTTCACAGTGTTTCTTGTCTCTTTCTCAGGGCCCCAAGTTCTCTTTTGCATAAGTTTTATATTTAACCTATTCTTTGCACTAATTTTATATTCTGACATATGTCCTTTATATTTCTTTTCTCTTTTTCTAAATTTAACCCATATAGTTGCTGGCCAAAATTGATGGCCTGCACATGATGTATGCATGAAAGTTTCTTGGGTCAACTAAATTTTCAAGTTTCTTGGTCGACTTAAATTTCCCCATTTTCTATAACTATTATGTAGGCAGTTTGATTCTGATGTTGTGCAACTAATGATGTCCTTGAGGAGAATATGCATTTACATTGGCAATAAACAAAGAATTCTCTCTGGAAAACTCTACTAGCTGATTTCTTACATTTTTATGTTTAACCAATCAAAATTATCCTGTAAGTCTAGATTTATTTATTTCATCTATTCTTGCATTCAAATCACCCACTGATTTAAAAAAAACCCATTACTGCATTCAAATCACTCACTATTATTTTCTTTCTTGTTGTTGCATTTAGCTTCCTTTGCAATGTACAACAAAATTCTCTCAGTACTGCAGCTGTAGAATATGCATATATTGTTGGACAATCATTAAGCATTAATTCTAATAAATACAGCCTTGTCATGTCAGTTAACAGGATATCATGTAATCATATGATTTGAACATATTCCTAAACACCCACATCCTGAAAATATGTTTGTTTCACAAATTTCAAATTTTTCTTGATATTTCTCAAATTCTACATTGAATTTTATCACTGTTGTTTTATCACTGTTGTGTTTTAATTCACTCTAAGAGAGTTATGTAGCAGTTTTAATTCCTAACAAAAATAAAGAAAGCAGTATAGTCCAAGATTAATAGGTATTTACAGAGTACTTTGTAGCTGGATCATTCTCAGCATTCTGTTATAGCGGTCTAGTCCAAAAGAGTAGTTAAAAATGAGATTGCCACATGGTGATTCAAGGGGCCTGATTCATGTTTCAAGACACATGAGTAAGATTCATGAAATGTTCAGAGAAGAATTTCAGTTACTAGTAATAGCAAGGGAAATCAAAGGGTAGCCATAAATTGGCAAAGTGGGGTATCTCCCTGGGTGTTGTTTAATTACTCTGCTAGAAAGACTTTGATCCTGCCAACTCTTAACTTCAGGGATTCTCTGCATCTTCACCCTAGCAGTCTCAATTGCTCTCTTGGACCCAGAGGAGCAGATTCAAACAATTCAGCATTTCCAGCTGTCACCTCTTTAGGAGAAGTAATAGCTTCCAGCTCTTCCCTACAGATGGCTGGGATTTCACTGTCTCCTGCAAGTCCAGATCCTGAAAGAAATACCAAAGTCTCCTTATTAGGACCAAAAATAATACATTCCGTGTTCCAGTTTCCGTGTGTCTTGTACGATGAGGAATGCTTTCAATACTGGCACAATAAGTGACCAGATTTCCTTGCAGCTTTGGGAGCCCACCCCATCACCACAAAATCTACTTGTGATTCAATGTTTTTTTCCAGTAACCAGAGGAGCTTCTTCCAATATGGGGTGTAGTGTGATCTTTTAACGTGCATGGAATTTTCTTGATGACAATTGAGAGTGGTTTGTTCTTACTCACTTATGATTCTAATTTTAGAGTTACTTCTCCTAAATGAATTAGCATCTGTCAGCCCTTTGAGGTAGGGCAGCTCAGGAAACAAACAAAACAAGAACAGCTGTAAAATTATTCTTTTATAAAAATCAAAACCTTGAAAGCCTGTCAAAGATTCTCTTTCCCATCTTATACCACTTACTGTAGCTGTTTCGGAACTGTTAGTGAGACCGTTAAAAGTCGTTGGTGTTGTTTGAAATTGTTCTGCCGGCAGCAAGATCTGACTGCTGGCCCAGCGACGGATTCTATTGCAAATAAGGGTTGTTTCCAAAGGAGGCAGAGGAGGAGAGGTCCCGGGGCTTATGGAGCGAAGGAACTGGATGAGGCTGTCGGCAGGCCCAGAGGATGGGAGAGAGGCTTTTGGAGGAGTTGGTGGCGGCGGCAGCGTTCTCCAGGGGCAATAAGGAGTGAGGCCTCTTTAAGGAAAAGGTGGAAGAGACAAGATCAGAAAAAGAAAAGGAGACGAGGTTGTCGTACAGGAATACAAGCTAATTTGAGGGATAATCCACATGGAGCTCCATTTCCATCTGTCCTGTTTGCCATCGTTCGCTCCCTAGAGACTAAGATGGAAGATCTGTAACTTGAGCTGGCCACGAACAAGGAGTATATACTGGAGGTGGTGATCCTTTGAGAGCTGTATGCAATGAAATTTCATTTTGATGTATGCCGATTGGTGTACTTTCAAAGTGACAATAAAGTTATTGTTGTTATTGTTGTTGTGTTGTTGTTGTTGTTGTTGTTGTTGTTGTTATTATTATTATTATTATTATTATTATTATTATTATTATTATTATTATTATTATTATTATTATTATTATTATTATTATCCTAACATCCTTAATTAGGCTAGTTTGGCTTAATACATTCATATGAAAGGGTAACTGAAAGGATTCAAGTCTTCTACTTCTATAGGCTGTATGACAGATATTTCTTTTCCCATAGCTGCTATTCTAAGCCCTGGCTTCTTATTGCTTCTCATCTCATGTTCTTAGGATCCAAACCATTCCCAGATCTGACCTCCTTTTCAAACTCTAGCTCTTTGGCAGTATTTATTCAGTGACTGTGTCTTGGCTGCACAAATTTGGATGACTGTCAAACTGGAGCCAAGAAACTCGACTATCTGAACTCTTGGCTGCCACCTAGTAGATCAAACAACTAACTGGATGGCCCACATTTTCAAGGAATGGCAAAAAATAGAGTATGAAAGAAAAAAAATGTAGTGTATGAAGTAGATAGAACATTGTATGTGGCAACTGGAGGAGACTTTTCCATTGTGATGTTAGGTAGATCTAGAATTTTAGCAGAAAGGACCATTATCACATATGGCCCACATAATGTCCATTCAAAATTCACAACAGCATGATATATCACTTCTGGGTTTTGGAAAGGGCACACTAAGGGGACAGAAAGTTTAGGGTGGCATGGCTTTCTATTATCTGTGGGATAGGAGGGGAACACAATAAAGCAGCTATAGTAGCTCTCAACATACGACCTTTCATTTACTGACCACTGTTATGACACTACTGAAAATGTGACTTACAACCAGTCCTAGTATTTATGACTATTGAAGCGTTCCTGCAGCCATGTGATCAAAATTCAAACATTTGGCAACCTGTATGTATTTAGGATGGTTGCAGCATGATTGCAGGGTTACATGATCACCATTTGCAAACTTTCCAGGGGGATTTTGCCAAGCAAAGTCAATGGGAGAAGCCAAATTTGCCTAACAACCAGAGTGATTTGCTTAACCACAGAAAAAAGGTCATCAGATCAATTAATGACCACACTACTTTGTGATGGAAGTTCCAATTCCAATTTTGATCTTCAAGGCAACCAGAGACCAAAACATAGGGGTGACCAAAACTTGAATTCAAACTATTTTAAATTGGGCACACTCTATATCAAGTTTGAGACAGTTCTTTTTATCATTTTTTAATTTTTTCCAAGTGCAAAACCTCTAGCTCAAAACACTTCCAAACTGGCCACAGAAGCAATTCTTCAAAGCAAAACAATTGTTTCAAACTCAAAATCAGAGGGTTTTTGCAGGTCAGTACAAAATACGTAGCTGTCTGTTTCTTTAAAATAACAACCAGAACAAGATCAACCTTCCAATAAAACTGGCCAAAGAAATGTTTTGATCTTTCCATGTTCAATTTTTTCCCAATCTTTTCAACCTTATATGAAATTACCCCCATAATTCTTAAAATCTGTAAGTTTTTAATATCTGTAAGATATTTAGTTAAAAATATAAACATAATTTTGTGGTTTCTGTACCAGAAACAAATAAGTAAAGGAATAAATGTTAGTTTTAAATCAACATTTCAGAGTTTATCCACTTGATTTATTTTTAATCAGAACTCTTATTGCTGTTTTTGAACAGTAGCTATTTTAAAAAAAGAAAATATTACATCTATTATATTCAACTTGCCAGCTATCCTTTTGCAAGATACCAAAGAGTTAATGCAGTTATGAATTGCTTTTCGTCCTGAGGTTTCCAGTGTGGGTTTAGCTGTTTTATTATACTATAGTATACATCATTAGAGTTTGTTTCTTTATATTTAATTTAATTTAATTTAATTCTTTAACTCTTTGTCAGAAAAAGAAATTTGGATTTAAAAAAAATGTTTTGCAGTTGCGACTTGAACCTGCTTAACGCCCCTAGTTGGGGGCTGCAAGGCAAAAGATATTGTAAAAAGTAAAACTGCAGTATAGCAGTTAAAATGTCAAGGTGCAAAGAGGGGAGGAAAGCCTGTGGCTTGGTGGTTAAATCACTGCCCAGGTTCGAATCCCATAAAGGGTGTGGCTAACTGAAGAGAGCAGAATGAGCTCGAAATGGCAATCTTAGTCTCCCAATTTAATTCTTTAACTCTTTGTCAGAAAAAGAAATTTGGATTTAAAAAAAATGTTTTGCAGTTGCGACTTGAGCCTGCTTAACGCCCCTATTGGGGGCTGCAAGGCAAAAGATATTGTAAAAAGTAAAACTGCAGTATAGCAGTTAAAATGTCAAGGTGTAATCAATCAGACCGGTCTGTCTGAAAAACGTCCTGTGTATGTATGTATGTATGTATGTATGTGTGTGTGTGTGTGTGTGTGTGTGTGTGTGTATATATATATATATATATATATATATATATATATATATAGAGAGAGAGAGAGAGAGAGAGAGAGAGAGAGAGAGAGATGTAGCTATGTAAGCATTTATTAATAAAGATTGTTTTTTAAAAATATATTTGTCCATTTTTGCATCTGATTTGATTTTCCATATGATTGAAACTGCACGAAGAGTAGTTTTTTTTCTCTTAAAATCATCCTGCTTAAAGAATGAACATTTAGTATTTACTTTATTTAAAAGTTACATACCTTAATAGGCCACAGAATATTTGGGTCACAACAAATAAATGTTTAATCATTCAGGTTTTTATATATATTCAAATTTTTTTAAAAAAAGAATAGCACTACCCCATTTTATCAAGAGCAATGAATTAAAGCAAGAAGGAAGCTAATTACTTCAAAATCTTCTTTAAAAAGTGTCTTTACCAATTTGCAGAGAGTGACAGCAAGGATGTAAGATGGCCTTCTCTGGAAAGAGTTTAGGCATCTTCTTATCCTCTCTACAGATGGCAGTTGGGTACAGTTTAAGCTACCATTTTAAATTTGTTCCTAAACCATGTAGAGTTTTAAAGTTCCTACGGCTTTGAACTGTACCTAGAAACAAACTTGTAATTTATTCAATGTTTTGGATTCAATCTAGAAGAGGGGTTCCAGAATGCTTAGGTGAATAAAGACACCACATATTGCATTCATGAAACTCTAGTCCTGTTTTCCAAAGCACCTCTTTCTAATCAAACCTTGTTAGTAGACTTCTGAATTATAAAAAGATGTTATACTTATCATCTTAACAAACATGCTGAATTTTGAACCAACAGTAACTTCTGAATATCTGGATATGATATAAATAAGGGAAAACATTTCTCTGGTCAGAGCTGTATTCTCTGAAAATAGATTCAGCTGGGTCAGCTAATTTTGATAGAATAAAGGGGTTCCTGGCAACCTTTGATACTTAGCATTAAGGTCAAGGTTATTGTCATATAAAACTATGTTTTCAATACTAGCAGGGTGTGCAGTTAATGAATGAAAACCCGTATGCAACATCAACTACAGAGTTTGCACAAATAGAATTACATCATTGTAGAGATTGGTCTTCTAGCTTGAGGATATAATGGGAAAAGTGATTAAAGTATGCAATATAATTTTTCTCTAAATATCTTGGATTTCCAGTTTAATGAAATCTCATTGCCTTAAATTACATCTAAAAATGATTCAGTTCATTGTTTTTCAACCCGACTGTCCCTTTCTCTTGACTTCTTTTGCCCTTCAAGACTGTCAATTACAAATGTAATACCTAATTTGACAGTTGTTCTCAGTGACAAACTTAAATTGAAGTAATTCAATGCTAACTGTATAAGAATTTGTAATTTTACCTTACAAATATCCAAAGAATGCATGCACATCTTATTTCAAAAGCAACTATGCAGTAAGTTCATGCCTTGGTGGTGTTCTGTCTAGATTACTATAATAGTTTGGTGGTAGACCTGCTTGATTTTTCTGACCATCACTCTGCATCCAGAATAGTGTAGTCTGTATGCACCTAGATAATTATAACAGCACGACAGAGTTGGAAGGGACTCTGGAGGTCTTCTAATCTGACCCCTCCCCCCTCGTTCAAGCAGGAGAACCTATACCACTTCAGACAAGTGGCTGTCCAGTCCCTTCTCAAAAGCCTCCAGTGATGGAGCACCTACAACTTCTGAAGGCAAGCAGTTCCACTAATTGTTCTGTCAGGAAATTTTCTTTATTTCTAGGTTGGTTCTGTCCTTGCTTAGTTGCCATCAGTTGTTTTTTATCTTGCCTTCAGGATAGATAAAATAGGTTGACCCCCTCTTCTTTGTGGCAGCTCCACAAATATTGAAACACTGCTAGTCCTTCTTTTCACTAAACTAAACATACCCAATTCCTGCAATTGTTCTTCATGTTTTAATATAGCCCAACTCTTCTCATTAATTGCTATATTGATTGGGCTGAGTCTTATCATTTGGATTGCTGATGTTGACCTTCATAGGAACAGGAACAGCCAATTATTTGATTACAATTCACTTTCCTTTCCACTTACTGTAGCTCAATTATACAGTCAACGCCAATTAGTTGTTCTTTGGTCACCTCACCTTTTACAGCTTTTTTTTCGGTTCAGCTCAGACTCTCTGGAATATATTCCTCCCTGAATTACACAATATATGATGGAAAAAATGTCCCATAGCAAAATAATTACACTTATTTTTATAAATTAATGAAGTATTAGATTGCATCTAGTCTTTCCATTCCTCCAGTGGAATCTTCTGTTAATACAAAAAGGAGTTCCTTGGTTCCTTGAATCAGATTTAAACCATATGTGACATACAATTCTCATTCAGTTATAATCATGTGAAGAACTATGGTATAAATGAACAGCTTTGTGTAATTTTAGCAGTTTTATTAGAATGCACTTACAATAAGCACAAGTACAGGCAAATGAAAAATATAAACCAATATAATAAAATATAAAATTAATGTTATACATTTCATAATGCAATATCAATATGTATAGCCAACATATACATTTCCTGAAAGAAGTCCAACTTCAGTATTTTCAAACTGTTGGTTTCATCTTGCCTAATAAAATGTGCTTTCAGGTAAACAAATAGATATAGCAGTCAAAAACTGTGCGCAATTTGTTCCTCAACAGACTTAATGGAGAAAGAAAAATGATACAAGCAGTAAAAGGAATAATGGGTGGACTACAAGTGGAGAATTGTTACTTCAAGGTATTTTGCATTATTCAATGTTTAAAGATGCAAAATAACTTATTTCATATGCTAAGAGTTTGTCCACCTTGCATAACCTGTTTCTCACTTCTTTCAGACAATACATACAGTCTATGACTATAAAGGACCAAAGATGGTGGTTAGATACATTCATTTTCAATGAAATTTGAAACACTGATGGGGCATTTGAAAAAGTATGATAGGATTATACACAGTGATAATAATCTTTTCACAAAAAAATCGATCCTAGAATTATCACAAAATAACAAGCCTACTTGCCACTAGTAGTAAAGTACCTGCATAACATGCCCATGAGGTCTGTTGTATTTGCAGATAGTTTCCTATATATTAGTGAAAGAAAATTCTTTTAAGCAATAGTTCCAGTATTCATACCACCTACAATGAAAATTTACCTACATTTATCCAAGTATAGCAATATTCATCCTCTTCCAATACTACCCCTTTCCACAGCATACCTCATGGTTATTTCAAAGTTGTAACACCTTAGAAGAATAGTTTTAACTTGCTGATGTTGCCAGAACAAAGTTTCAGCCAATTTCTAGAAATGGAAACTAAGTAGTCAATTAAAACTTATCTTCAATGTCTCACAACTAAAGTGCTGACTAAAAAACAAGAGGAAAGAGTCATTACCTTGAGTTTGTGGTACAGAAGTTTATATTTGAACACAGCTGGCTCTGAGTCACCCAGTTCCCATGACAGCCTCTTCAAGCTGTATTGATTTGTAGAGGAAAAAAACACTGTAAATCTCCTTCAGCTGAATTGCATCACTGTTGAGGCTAGTTTTAAAAGGCAAATTAAATGTCTTCTGTTTCTAACTGAGCAGCAGATGTAGCTGTCTTTCAATTCGCTTGAAACTCTAGTTACAGAATACTACTATATGTGGCAATTCTGCTGTTTAAAATGTATAGAGCCAGAATATTCAAACTTAACAAGAACACACTTCTTTATGCTCCTGACTTTTCAGAACTATGCTTTCTTTTTTGGGAGGAGGAAGCAGGGGAGAACTACTGTTTGCATAATAGCAGTGTTCATTTTTGAAGTTTTCCTTTAAACCATGGAGGAAATTAAAGCAAAAGTCAGCTTCTCCTCTAGGGAATGAGACAAGCAGAGGCTATGAGATGACAAAGGATAAAATATCACTGTGAGCAGGAAACCAGCAGAATTATCATTTCAGGTAACACGTGAAGAATCTTTGATAAATTATTCATGTGATCTATTGCAATAGGAAAGAAGGACAAACATCATCTTCACAACTTGAAAAAGAATCCTCCATTTTCCTTCAACATCTGGCAATTGCTTTATTCCAGATGTTTCTCATTAGTATCCCGGTCCCATCCATATTTGGAGGGAAGGGAAGCAAGAAGTAGGTTTCCTACAAAGCAAAAATGTTTAAGAGAAGCTCACCATTCTCTACAATAGAGGCAGACAACATGGTGTCCTCTGGATATTTAAAGACAACTCCCATGATCCTTTGCCATGGGCTAGGCAGGTTGGGGTTGTTAGGAATAGAGGCTCAGATAACTGGAAGCAAGCAAAATGCTATATGATATTTATCACATTAAATACTTAACACTTTGATTTTGGTAACAGCATTAAGATCACATTCTAGAAGGCAACACTTCAGATACATCAGTCACAATTTATGATAATACACCTAGAAAAAGCAGTTCTAAGGCATTTGCATTGAAATGAATAGCATTTATTGTTGAGCCAACATACAGATGGTGCCACATTTGAATTTCCCAACAGGAAACGTAATTTATTCTTCTTGACTAATGTTACACTTATACAGTTTCACAAATGATACAATATAGGAAAAGAATTTTGTAAACAGTGATGCTATTGAATAAGCAGATCCACATATTTCAGATGTATACATACTGCTGTGTGGGACTGTTCAGCAGTAGAAAAAAAAATCTCAAAACACTGTATAAAAAAGATGCTGGCAGAGGAAAAAGTTAATGTTTATAGTACAGAAAGGTGTTGATAGAGGCCAAAGCTGCTGCTTGCTCATTCAATTAAAATGGATGTCCAGTTTCATTTACATTTCTCAGCAAGAAATATAATTCTGAATACCAACTGCCTTAAAAGACAACCACACTGTCATTTTAAGGATAAAGAGACAAAACAGCATCCTCCATTATTCAAAAGATAGTGGGCTTGGAAACTAAGCACGATCAGACTAGGGAAGCACTTGGGTGAAAGAAAAGTCCACACAATCGGCTAGAAGGGGAAGTTGAAAAATGTCCAATAAGGCCAAATCAAACTGACAATATATCTGCATAGGTGGGTCCAAGACATTACCAGAAATGGAACACCACTTCAAGGAGACATTTGAGGTAAAAAGTTGCTTCTATTATTCAAAAGATATTTTCCAAATGAGGATGTCCCATTTGAAAGCTCTCTTCATTGAATTATTTATTTTTTAAGTGCTATGTTGGCAACAGCTCTTAAAAGTAGCCTAACTTTATGAAGCAGTTATTGTGAAACACATCAATTGCTCCTAATGTCAGTCAGATAATTATGTCAAACTACAACCCCAATGTTTAGAAACCTGGCTTTGGTACAAGTGCCTTCCCTTTAGTAATACTGAGGAGTGATCCAGGTAGGGCCTGCACATAGCTGAGTTAGTTGAACAGGTGATGAGGGTGTGTTTGTCTCCCAACATGTCAGATACATTCCAACAGTGATGTCCTATTAGCAACATGTTGTGGATGAAAGATTCACCTATTGCTACTTTTTAATGATTTGTAATTAAGCACACTAAGGCCTTTACATGGGGTCTACTAGTCTCCTCTGAATATGCTTCTCAGCCACTGCAGCTTTTTTTCAAACTGTTCCTGTCAATGATTTCAATAATTCAAAAGAAAAAGGACGTATGAAAATGTAAACCATTTTTTAAAACTGAACTCAAAGTCCCACCCTTCTATTATGAGTAATTAAAAGTAGAGCTAATTGCATATCAATTGTTGGCCCTAAGAAATTGGCAGCAGAATTAAAAACCGGGTTGGAAATCCCAAGCTAAGAGAATCTGACTTATTTTCTTCTTTTCTCAAAATGATTCTGAAAGCATTTGAAAATCACTACTTCAATGGAACAATGTTATTGAACAAGTACCATACAACGAGAGGAGAAAAATCACACTATTCCACCTACTCCTTCCCTCATTCTAATTTGATGCAATCAGCTGAAATCAGTAAAATATCTTGATGTTTCTTCCCACCTCTTTGCAGCTAATAAAAAGCTTTTTTTGTCACGACTGGCAAGAGATTAATCTCACTATGGGATTTTAGCAGACTAAATGGCTGATAATCAGGAATACTTTCCTATCACACTGGGTTTCTATAAGAATTGCAAGAAAGAATATGTGAAGTACTTAAAACAGTCTAAAACACGGGTGTCAAACTCGCCACGTCACGTGACGTGTCATGACGTATCACGACTCTTTTTGCATTGCCGGCAATGGAGTGGGTGCGGCTTCAGTATGATGAAACTGGCCCGCGGGCCAGAAGTTTGACACCCCTGGTCTAAAACATTGCAGATATAAAAGTAGCAACTTGTAACAAAGCATCTGTTGGTATCCGTAGTAAATAGGTACAAGTCTTCCTAAAATAGATAGGGGGAAATTTTCAGAACGGCTCTTCATTACAGGTAGTTTTCAACTTATGACCACTTGCTTAATTAATGTTTGAAATTACAAGAGACTCAAATGAAATTACAACCAGTTGCAGCATCCTGTGGTCACACGATCACTTTTTTGCTGTTTTCTGTCAAACACTGGATAAGTTGTACTTGACGCCCTACGCACGGGACGCCCTACGCACGGTCACTCATGCCCTTGTCACCTCCCGCCTGGACTACTGTAATGCTCTCTACATGGGGCTCCCCTTGAGGAGCACCCGGAGGCTCCAGCTAGTCCAAAATGCGGCCGCGCGGGCGGTGTTGGGAGGGACTCGTCGCTCCCATATAACACCGCTGCTGCGTGAGCTGCATTGGCTGCCTGTGGCCTTCCGGGTGCGCTTCAAGGTGTTGACCATCATCTTTAAAGCGCTCCATGGCATCGGACCCGGATACCTTCGAGACCGCCTCCTGCCGCAGATTACCCATCAACCTGTACGCTCCCACAGAGTGGGTCTCT
>NW_015386456.1:529895-543698 GCF_001527695.2 Protobothrops mucrosquamatus | reverse complement strand
TTGCAGGACTGGCCTAGGGGAAATTTTTAGAGGGGGTTTTAATTATATTTTAATTAGATCACAGTTAAATATTTCCTTTTTAATTAATTTTAATCTTGTAATGTTATCTGTGTATTTTTATTCGATTGTTAGCCGCCCTGAGTCCGCAAGGAGAAGGGCGGGATATAAATTTAATAAAATAAATAAATAAATAAATAAACATGACATGTGGTTTGCTTAACAAGTCTAGTGACTTGCTTAATGATGTAGTATAACAGTCATAAAATCAAGTCTCGCATGTGGTGATTTGACTTACAATCTCAAAGATTTATGGGCTCAAATTGTAATCAAGGACTACCTACAAACAGAAAAAGAGCTGCACCTGGTAGTAGACTGTGCTAGCTTAAATGGTAGACAAAGCTTGCAGCATGAAACAACTTCTTCAGTTGGCATTTCCATCCCTTAAAAAAACTAAAACCTTGACACATATATGAACATGATTTGCACAGGAGCAAAAAAAACAGTTCAACGATATATAATTGGGAGCTATTATAACTGTAGAATACATGTAGTCCTATCACATTTTTATCTCTGTTGTACTATTTATATTCTGGCAGTTTGCTTATCACTGACGAATTAAATCTGCATCTTCAGATTATAAGGGAAAAAATGTTTGCAGAAAGCTGTGTCAAAGAAAAGAATTCCGGCCTGGCACTCATCCTTAGAAAATTCTTGCAGATGTAACAAATATGTTTATGTCATAACCATTTGCAATTTTCTCTGTCAGATTCTCGAGAAATGCAATGGGGAAGCCGGCAGGGAAGGTTGCAAGCTGTCACTGCCTGCCAAAAGGACTCCATCTTATCTTGGGGTTGGCTGAAAGAGCTGCCTGCTGAGGAGACCTCCTTTGGGGAAGTGAAAAAATGAGCTCTGTGCTGGCACCCCAGCAAAGTAGTTCCCTTCCATGAATGGAGGGAGTTGAACTCCTTCAGTGAAGTGTAGAAACCAAGCTCGATTTGAGCTCCAAAAATCATGGAAAGAAAGAGAATGTATAATTTAATATAGTTGCTCCTAACTAAACAAAAATGTCCCGCTACTTCCTCCTAAATATTTTGCAGGCTATCATGTATTTATTTACTATCATATATGTATCCTTTTTCATTTTAGAACATAAAATGGGATTATTTTCACCCTTTCCTAGGTAGTCAGTTTAGCTACAGTTTTATGGTTAAATGCCAGTTCTCTGAGAAAAAGTATTGTCAAAATCTTCAAAATTAAATTGAAGAATAAAATAAGATCTTGCCATGATAGCAGGCAAGCATTTGGTTAAGAAATGTTTGCCTCAATAGAAGTCTTTGCCTTTTTGTACAGAAGATTGCAGGTGCCACATAGCATTATCAATTTTTTGCACCTAAAGAAAGAGCTGTTGAATACATGTATGTGGAAGTGTTGAGTGAAGAAACTTAAAATATATAAAATTTGTCAATTTAAAGCTAAAATAGAGATTTATATTGGTCTAAGTAGCATTTACAGTTAAACCCACAGTTCTTTATAAAAAGTTATAGCCTTAACGCTTGCAACTTAGTTTGTGTATCTAGCAGATAATTTGGAAGAAGGAGAAATGGCTACAAAAACTTCAGGGTCTGCCACCTTTAAAAATTGTTATGGCAAGGAATAAGGTGATGAATGTGGTGATTTATCTGTTTAGTGAATGTGTGATGGTATTTACAAGAATTTATTTTGTAACCTTCATTCAAAAAATGGAAAGAAAATCAGCATATATTAAGAGGCATTTGAGAAATGGGTACTTCAGGGCCTTAAGTGAGAATGCTTGGTACTTGGAACAAGAGAACAAAGTTTCCCGATTAATCTTTCTAAAGAAATATGAAGAAAAGTTAAGAGAAGATTTTAAACTTTCAGAAGAATAAAGAAGGTGAACAGACTGAGCAGGAGTGTGAGCAATTCTTGGATTCCAGACGTTCCATATGGGAGTGTGACCGTGCACATAAGGCTCGTGCACAAAGTTCATAATGCAGCAGAAATCTCTATGGATATGAAAAGTTTTATTCACGTTTTAAGAAATGCTGAATAGATCCTTACCTCATTCTTTAGAACTAGCCTTTCAACAAGGGAGGGGGATGGTTTTATATTGTGGTTTTAATGTTGTAAGCTGCCCAGAGTCACCTGAGTGTGAATTGGGTAGCCATATACTGTATACGAGGGCAATTTGGAAATAAACCTCCGTTTGGTTATCAAAGATAGACACTTGCAGATACAGAACATTTATTATACATATTAGAAAACTACAACATTACATTACTTTTTGACATAATCACTATTCAAATTGAGGTACTTGTCATAATGTCTTGCAAGGTTTGAAATTCCTTAATCGTAGTCGTTCGGCACCAAATCTGACAATAAATCTTATCTTATCTTATCTTATCTTATCTTATCTTAGCTTAGCTTAGCTTAGCTTAGCTTAGCTTAGCTTAGCTTATCATCTTATCCTATCCTATCTTATCTTATATCTTATCTTATCCTATCCTATCTTACCTATTTGCTCGATTGAAGTGGCTAAAATAGCTCTAATAAATTTAATAAGACAAATCTTGCTTAGGTTTAATACGTGAATATATCTCTTATAACTTATATTATTCAAACCTAGCAATCTCTTAATTTACATATTTATTAATCTCTAGTTATTTCCAATATCCTGACATCTCAAATAAGAGTCTATTTTGTGCTTAAGAAAAAAATGCATTCTAGAAAGTGAACTCTCATCTTTTTAACGCTATCCATAGTTAAGAGTTTAGGTATGTCCAGATGTATATATGCAGGTTCTCTTTTTCAGGTCCTATACCTGTATAGATTTTAAGCCTGCTGCCTGTGTGTGTGTGGGGTCACATATGGAGTTAAGCTGAACTTTATTTTGACCATAGTGTACAGAAAAAATTACAATGACCTGATTTACTCATAAACTTCAATGACTAGGCTTATCTATTTTCCAAAACATTTTTCTCTCTAGAGGAAAGCTGAACAGTCTATAAAGGAAAAAGTGGAATAACAAAATAATCAAAATAAAAACAATGAAACATTTAAAAGCTTATTTTAAAAATCAGGAAAGGGTTAGGGTTACGGCATGAAAAGGCAGATCTTCAATGTCCCTTGAAAAGGGCTTACATTTTGCACTGGCAGAAAAAACCAAGCAAACTACAATGGGCTGAGCAAATACTTCCTGCCAGAAATGTGAACCCAGCCACTGTTGTTACACATAGATTTAGCTAAAAGCTTCACTTGAAAGCCTAGTATCTTTATCCTTATAACATTGTACATTAACATTGTATAATGTTAAATGGAGTTTTTGTGTGACGGGGATATATACAGAACTGTATTACAACCAAATCAATAAAGGTAGTCCTCACTTAATGTCCACCCGTTCAGCAAGCAAAGTCACAACAATGCTGAACAAGGGAGACTTAAGAATCTTAATAGTCCTTATAGACATGGCTGTTGGAGCATACCCAAGGTCACAAGTTCATGATTTGGGCACTTGGCAACTAGCTTGCAATTATAATGCTGTAGCAATCTGAAATAACATAATCACCGTTTGAGAACTTCACTGCCAACTTCTGACAAGCAAAAACAATGAGGAAGCTGGCCAGAAGTTGCAAAGGTGATCATGTGACCCCAGGGCAGTTCAAATGTGCAGAATTCTCCTGACAACATCAACTGGGACTGTTGGTGACATGTCTGATGATTCCATCGCTTAGTGATGGAGTTTCTGGTCCCAATTACCACTGATAAGTGAGGATTATCTGTACACGAATACAGGTAAATAGAAGAAAAACTTCTGCAAATACTAACTTAAAGAATCCCAATACATTCTATTCATGCAAACATCATGGTCATCCACAAGCACAAAAAAATAGACCATAGTGGACTTGGCTCACAGATGATTTGCTGTTTAAAAACCAGGTAAATATCTTCAAGCACTAGATTCAGGGTATTGATGGTAGTATCTATATATAAAAAATATAAGATCTTCCACTCTGTAGGTGTGTATGTATGTATATGTATATACACATATGCACATGCACACACACGTGAAAGTGTATATAAATGGGGGAGCAAGGGAGGGAGAGACTAGATTGGAAAATTAATGTAGAGTCCTTGAATATATAATTGCTTAAGAAGATCAGAAGCCACTTTTTTACAAGTTTCCTTTTCTCTACATTTTCCTTTTTTTCTTTCATGGCTTTTACTTTATTAAAATTTTATTCAATAAATTTATTTTAAAAAATGTAGATTGTTGAAATCACTTGTCTATCAAACATAGTATGTTATTCTTTTTAGCATTATTGGTCTTGGTATTTGGTAAGTGGTGCATACATTCCATTTTAAACTCTGGAAACTCAAGAATGCTTGATTTTGGATAAGGCCCTTGCCTTTAATTTCTATTGGGGTAGTCATTTCTGTTTGCTTTAGCTATCATTTGTTTCGTTGACATTTAGTGACCTTTTTTTCTCTACTGCATGCATTCCAATACTCATGAAAATATACAGTATAAAGTTCTCAAAACAAGCCAAGGCTAATGTGAGATAAATTTATGAGGCTGAACTGATTCCTTATCAGAAAGAGTCTCTACATTTATTCAGATCTACAGAAAACTTTATGACTCATTCTTCAGCCTTAATGACACTTCATTCCAATATAGCTATTTTTAAAACTAAACAGAATCAACATACCGATTAAAAATAGAACATCATGATAATAGTAACTGTGATCCGAGGACTAAAAGGCTCTGTATGGCTGTCTGTTCCAAAAAGATGCAAACACCTTCTACACTGCAACTGACCTACAGTAGAAAGTACGATTATTGGGGGAAAGGGGGGATAATTTCACAAAACAAAACAAAAGTGGGAGGTCATAACCCTGCATCTAGTTGGAAACAAAAAAAAAATCCTTGCAATTTGGCATAATAGGAATCCTGCTAAGAAAACACTTACAATATAAGAAGACACACAAGCTTATATAAATATGTTTGCAATAAGAAATGTCCTATGCTGAACTAGATCTCACATTCTCCTGGATTCTAGTATGATTCATACAATATACACAGATTTTTCTATCTCCATTTTTAGGGACCCTGCTTCTCCAATTTTAGTGGGAAGAATAATGAAGGGGAAATATGCCCACATTTCTGGAGATCAAGATAGATAGGCCCTTAGTACTATTTTTATTACTTGATAGTATAGCTCATCATTTTTTTTTCTGTCTGAGCTCGTTTCATTAACTGGATTGGAATAACAATACAGTATGTATTTCACTAAAGCAAATGCTAGACAACCTTCTCTGCTTTCAAAAACATTTGATACATCTGATCTGGTTTGCACATAAATGGGAGACCACCAGAAAATCTCAAGGCTATAGGTTACATTAAAATTCACAACAACATCTCAAGTCAACTGCAAACCATTTCTATCCTGTTGTCAAGAAAACTATATGGATATAGAACTGTGCTCTTTTGAGTCAAATCTTTATTTTTTCATATTTTGCATGATGTAGTCCAGGGGTGTCAAACTGCCGGCCCATGGGCCGGATGCGTCACTTGGAAGCCGCACCCACCCCATTGCCGGCAATGGCAAAACAGTCCCGATATGTTGCGCGACGTCACATGACGTCGCAAGTTTGACATGTCTGATGTAGTCCATTCAAAGCCATGAATGACATAATCACCACATCAAAATTTTGGAAAATTCAGGAATATTTGGAAAAGATAAGCAACAAATCTACAAACACCTAGAGGTAAACAAAGTAATAACCAAACACAGTCCTAGGCTTCATTAACAGAGGGAATAGAATCAAGATCACGTGAAGTGTTAGTACCACTTTATAATGCCTTGGTAAGACCACATTTGTAATACTGCATCCAGTTTTGGTCACCACAATATAAAAAAGATATTGACACTCTAGAAAGAGTGCATAGAATAGCAAAAAAGATGATTAGGGGACTGGAGGCTAAAACATATAAAGATCGGTTACTGAAACTGAATATGTCTAGTTTATTGAAAAGGACTAGGGGTGACATGATATCTAAGAGGCTGTCACAAAGAAGAGAAGGTTAACCTATTCTCCAAAGCACCAGAAGGCAGGACAAGAAGCAATGGATGGAAACTAATAAGGGAGAGAATCAACCTAGAACTAAGAAGAAATTTTCTGACAGAACAATTAATCAGTGGAACTAGTTGCCTCCAGAAGCTGTTGATACTCTAACTCCAACTGCAGGTTTTTAAGAAAAAATCAGATAATCATTTGTCTGAAATGCTAGTTTCCTGCTTGAGCACAGGGTTGGACTAGAAGACCTCCAAGGTCCCTTCCAACCATGTTATTCTGTTATTTAAAATAAGCACACCTAGACATGCACTATTATGTCTAAGAAAGTATTTTGCCATGCTTACAGTATGACACTGCTGCTAATCAGTTATAACTTGATGTATATACGACAGATCATCAACCTAATAGCCTTCAAGCCTTATAGACTTCATATTGCAAGCCATCACTCCTGTTACTCTTAAAATATTATCATATGTAGCTGTGCCATTTCTACAATAGAAGTGTATAGCACATGTTTAGTCATATTGTAGCTATTATCCTATGTTTAGTATTTTTCTAGTTCTTACTTAGGAGTGTGTATTTGACATCTAGCCTTCTTGGAACATGTTTGGGCCTTCTACAATTTCACTTAATGTGAAACAGATTTTTTGTAAAGAAGTTCTACAATGGTAAGCAGAGAAAGTTTTTCCATCATTCTCCCAGAGAATTGCAGAGACTCTAAAAACATGTCTAGAGCTATTTTACAACTTTTGGCAAGAGAAAGAAAATACTGACAAACAGAGTGAATAACCAGTACTTGAAGGACACTGATATATAACTGGAAGTTTTATCATTAGCAAATTTGGTCTAGTGGTTAAAGGCACCAGATTAGAAACTGGAAGACTGGGAGTTCAAGTTCAGCCTTACCTAGTTGAGTGACCTTGGGCCAGTCACCCTCTTTCAGCCCAACTCACAGGGTTGTTGTTGTGGGGAAAATAGGAGGAAGCGGGAACATTAGATATGTTTGCTCCCTAGAGTTATTTATAAAAATAATAAAGGTTAAATTAAATTTATATATGTATGTATGTATGTATGTATGTATGTATGTATGTATGTATGTATGTATGGTAAAAATATAAACAAAAGTGAACACCAGGAAAGTAAAAAACTACAAAAGTTTTAATAAATTACGACCCAAGCTTTCACCGGCTCACTGCCGGCATCTTCAGGGATCTATGTAGGTCAATGGGAGCACACTTTTTATAATCAAGCCACCTTTGCACCCGGCCCGTGGGCGCTACCACGGAGCTCCACCAGCCAATCGCCGTTCCCACCCCGCTTTCGTTCTACTTAGCTAACTCACCTGCACTGTTCCTATCCGTGCGCAACTTGCATACTTGCATACTTCACCCCCATTAACTAGTCGGGAGCACACATCTGTCCTTACGTTGCCCTCCACCTTGCTCTGCAGCCACACCTCTCCATCCATTCGGCCTTTCCCCCCCCATCTCCTCCATGTTTCCCATACCCTTCATCTCTCCCCTCTGAGAGGGGCGGTTTCGGTAAAGGGTGTGAGCACTCCGCCGGCGGGCTCTTGCACACTAGTGGGGATTCCGCCCTGGCACAACAAGAGGAAGAGGAGGAGAGGGGCAGCAAGAGGGAGAGGAGGAGAAGGGTGTGGAAGGTAGGGGGGGAAGAAGAAAGTTAGCTCCAGAGAGGCAAGGATGCATCGCGCCGACGCGCCCGGCGCGTGACTGCTCCCAAAATGGAGCAGCATCTTTGTCCCTCTCCTCCTCTTCCCACACCTTCCATCCCCCTCCTTCTTCTTTCAATCAAGGTCTCTCCGTTCCCACGTAGCACGGCTGCGCAGGAGCGCGTGACTGCTCCCAAAATGGAGCAGCATCTTTCTCCCTCTCCTCTTCCCACACCTTCCATCCCCCCCTTCTTCTTTCAATCGAGGTCTCTCCGTTCCTTTGTAGCGCGGCTGCTCCCTAAAAATAGACAGTTGACTCCTGGGTAAATCCATGTTCGGGAACCACAAACTGTGAGACCACCAGGAAATTTTAAAACCATAAAAGTTTTAATAAAGGGGAAATGTTTTTTGTGTTGTTTTTAACATGCTGTGAGCCGCCCTGAGTCCCGTGGGGAGAAGGGCGGCATAGAAGTTAGTGAAATAAAGTTAAAACACCTAGCTTTCGCCGGCTCTCTGCCAGCATCATCAGGGTGACAAGCAGTCAATGGGATGGCTATTTATAGGAGTGGCGCCTTTTGCACCCGACTCCTGGACCTCATGACTGGGTCCAGCCGGTCTTCCTGCGATCCTGAACCCCCCCAACACCGAAATGGCGGATAAAACAACACACGAGAGAACGCAAGCCTGGGGAAAGAAAGGAACGAACGTTGACGTAGGTAATGCATCCAGAGTACGGCAGGATCAGCTGGGGCCGATTACGCGCTCCAGGAGCCGGAAACTGACACTTAACAACTGTATATAAGTCTTTACTCAGCACTTGCCCTTAACCCTGATGATGTCAAGTGTATTTGACGAAAGCTAGGTTATTAAATTCTATATTTTTTATAGATACTCTCTTGGTGGTCTTTATTTCTGGCACCATGAACATTCCCAAGAGTCGGGTTTTCTCCCGCATAGAATTAGAAGTGTCTTGGCGACGTTTCGACGAAGTCACATTCGTCATCTTCAGGCTGGTGTCTTCAGCTTCGTGCTTCTGGGAGTAGTGTGTGTGATCGCAGCTGTTTCTTCCTTTTAACTGCCAGTGGGGTTTGAGCTGATTAGGTGGGAGCTTGGCTGTGTTCTGATTGGGTGGAGGTGTGTTCTGATTGGTTAAGGAGCTTGGCTGTGCTCTGATTGGATGGGGGGTTGGCTGTGTTCTGATTGGATGGGTGAGTGTTCTGTTTAGGTGGGGGCTTTGTTGTGCTCAGGTTAGTTTGAGTTGCAGGGGGATTTGAGATGGTGAGCTTCATTGCTCACCATATATATAATTAAATGATAAGATTTTTAAAACAGTCTTGGGCTGCAAAATTCCATTTCACAGTCATTTTAATAATATTGTTGACACCAAAGAATTATACATATTTTTGGGATCCTTCTGAATTCAGAACCTTCAGTTGCCCTACTTTTCTAATACTGAACAACCTATCTGTACTTGAAGCTGATATTTTGTCAGTGTCCAAGGCAGGTATTTATATTCTGCTGGTAGGTAAAATAAATTATTCAGTTCATCTTCTGCTAAATAAGAGGATGGGATGAAAATGAGAAAAAAGAGCCAGCAAGCTATGGAAACTAGTGGACTAAATAATGTGTAGAGCAACATGCCTGTCTTTAATATAGTGTGTTCTTTTAAACAGAATGTGCATTTAAATGCCTGCCACAATAAATGAAAAAATATTTTTTATAATGGGTAGAGGGGGAGAGAAGGAAGACTCAAGACTCTTCATATACAGGAATCATTTGAAAAACTAAGGATATAGAAATCAATCACTTGTAGACCTCCCTTTGTGGAAACTATATTAAAAATAAGGAAAAGGTTTCACAATTCCTAAATAGAATTAAGTAGGACATATAACCACATACAAATGCACATACAAATATGATTTTCATAATTTAGAAATTTGGAAGAGAATATAGAAAACATGAAAATTTAATTAACTAGTCTTATTACAAATCCCATGGAACTTTTATACACATCAAGATTAACTAGAATATGATCCTAAACAGAGCTATAATTTTCTTAGTTTTTCAAGCTTGCTATAGTTTTTAATAAAGTAAAAAAAATAAATAAACAGAATATTCATTCATACAAAGCCTCCATAACCACATCTGACTACACAAATATGTAACTGGATAAAAGACATAAATACCAATTATTTTGTTTAGTTTGTAGGACGCAAATAAGTTGATTTCTTGGTGCCCTAATTTTCTATTTTGACCCATTTCATTGTCTACCATTTCTATAATCAGTGCAGTGGATGCAGCTCACTCTTCTATTTATAATTTATTATAAAAATTATTTTTATGATGTCATCTCTTAAATTTCAGTGAGTTCCTTGTGCACAAAGACATAAATAATCTAAATGGTAGTCATGCAAGAAAAATAATGGAAGGGTATATAACATGAATTATAGGCTCCTACCAAAAATATACTTTTAAGAGACACATGTATAATGAAAAGGGACCATCTGGTACAAATTGCTTAGACCAGTTACATTGTGATACATTGATATATTTGTGGTAGCTGTCTAAAGGGACTATTCTACTCAAAAGAAGTGGGCCAAGGATTAAAAAAACAGAATCAAAAATTAATATCAAAAGTAGGTCAAGAAAAGTTAGGATGGCCACTAATATAGACTTTCTAGCATTGCTTTCAAATTCATGTCCATGCATACACACAAATGTCAAATGATAAGGTAGTCATGCTAATGTTTGGTACTCTAAAAGTACTGAAGCACCTGACGCCATGGTGGCACAGTGGTTAGAATGCAGTATTGCAGGCTAATTCTGCTGATTGCCAACTGCTGGAAGTGTTTAGACCTAATTAGAACCAATAACTACAGGTAGTCCTCGAGTTACGACCACAATTGAGCCCAAAATTTATGTTGCTAACTGAAACATTTGTTAAGTGAGTTTGTCCCATTTTACAACTTTTTGCCATAGTTGTTAAGTGAATCATTACACTGGTTAAGTAACACGGTTGTTAAGTGAATCTGGCTTCCCCATTGACTTTGCTTGTCAGAAGGTCACAAAAGGGGACACTGCAACCATCATAAATATGAGTCAGTTGCCAAGCATCTGAATTTTGATCACATGACCATGAGGATGCTGTAACGGTTGGAAGTATGAAAAACGCTCCTAAGTCACTTTTTTCAGTGCTATTGTAACTTTGAATGGTCACTAAATGAACTGTTGTAAGCCAAGGACTTCCTGTACCTGTCAAGGATATAAGCCTTTCATTCTATGAATTTCCATTATGATTTTGGCTGTTATTATTTAATGTTGTACAATCTGGTTTATTTTTAAACTAACAAATGGAATAATCATTCAATGAAACCTTTTTTGTGTTTAGTGTCACCTACCTACCTACCTACCTACCATCTTATGGCATACATTGTCAGGGAAATCTACAAATGCTAGGTACAATGCAGTCCTGGCTGCATAAATTGTTAGTTCATTCTGTTCTACACTTGAGTGCCTAGCCTAGGGGCACCGCAGCGGGCAAATGAGCTTACACTAGCTGACTAGCAGCACTCAGGTTGCTGGTTCTTCTGGGCTCCTCCACCGATCTCGTGCTTCGCCTTGTGTTGAGTTGCCTTGCATCCAGCCAAGTCCAGTATCAGCTTCCACTGTCCACACACACGAACACAGCTAGGTTTTTCCCACCGAAGTGGTACCCATTTATCTACTTGCAATATTGCATGCTTTTGAACTGCTGGATGGGCACGAGCTGGGGAGCAGGAAGCAGGAGTTCACCCTGTCTCCTGGAGCCAGGTTTAAACTGCTGGAGTGCAGTTCCAGCATCATTAAGCCGCTGCCCATCATTAAGCTGCATCCTATAAAAAAACATGGTCACACCTACAGACTTATAGGGGTATATGCAAAATATAAATAAGCAAGCACAACTAATCAATAACAATTAGCAAGGGAAAATGTTTCTGATTACATTTTTCAAGTGCTTGCCACTAGTAGCTAATTAGATTGTTAAAGAATATTTTTAAGAATAAAGCTGAGACGATTAGAACCAAAGTGGGCTGGCTATGACATAGACGTATTCAGGAAAAGACAACTGTAAATGTAGTTCTCTTCTATAGTAGCATTTTCTCTTTCTCATTTGTAATTCTGCAGACAATATCAATGATATTTCTTAGATTACAAAATTTACATGGTTCTTTATTTAGAAAAGTGCACAATTAGGAATTATTGGGCTAGAAAAAAGTAAATATACGTGGTCCACACATTATACTAAGCCACAAAGTGGTTCATTTAGATTTGGTTTAACTATTTGTGTGACATTATCCATTATGGTTGTACATGACTTAACACAAATCCATAGAAATATTCAAATCCAGTCAATTAAACATTGTTAAAACATTCTACATTCAATATGTGATCAATGTAATCTTAATCGATGTATTTTTAATACAATTCAAGCTTTGGGGTACAAAACACTTCCTGTATTTGCTTCCTAAATCTGGAGTTTTTCCTGAATGCTCATTTTCTTTCTCTCACTAGGAAAACAAACTCCTATCTATGATAGATAGCTGTAGCTACACATGGGTGTTAACCCTCCAGATCTAGCTTATTGTTATCCCTGCCACAGCTCTATTCATTCCAGTCTTCTCTAGAAATGGCTTTTTCTTCTCATTTTGACCTTAAGTTGAGAAAGATCTCCTTCACCTAGCACCTTTTTTCCACAAAATTTTGTATCCAAAAAACAAATGAACAAAAACCATATGTGTCAGATCAGAAATGAGGAAGTGATAAGCCGCCTGGGAACCCAAGGGAAATCATCAAAACAATTAAAAAACAAAAATTAGAATATTTCGGAAATGTGATGCAACATCCAGAAAAATACGGCATACTCCATTTAATCCTCCAGGGAAAGATTGAAGGCAAATGAGGTCCAGGCAGAAGAAGAACATCGTGGCTTCAAATCTAAGGGGCTGGTTTGGACGAAACTCAGCAGCACTTTTTTGTGCGGCTGCTGATAAAAACAGGATCGCCAACATGATCACCAACGTCCAATAACGGATATGGCACAACAAGAAGAAGAGTATCTCCTTCTTTATGCTAATCCTGCCACTGCATATATTTCACCTGAAACAATGTTTGCTAAAAATTAAAAAATGTACTTCCAATAGAAAGCAGATGATTTGGAGGAAAGGGACCAATTTCATAAAAAAAACTATGTGAGCCTTTCTAGGAATATGACGTGACAGCACAAAACACTGCCACATTTCAAAGCATATGAGTTACATTAAGTTACCAAATAAAATTAGAACTCTGAATAAATATAATTAATCCTCCCATGGAACTCTATTGGGAAATATTTCTATTGCACAGCAAACATTTAAATGTACATTTTTTTCCAAGCTGGTACACTCTAGATGTGACAAAACCTTAAGGATGCATGCAGTCCTGGAAGGTGCTAACTGCACTAAGATAAGAATCCCTCCAAATCAGACATATGTAGAGTCACAAAGAAGCTGGTAGGAAAAAGAAAATTAACAGGAGCAGCGGGCATTTTTTCTGAATAAAATTTGTGAAACCAAGTAACTAGGAGAGTTGCCCATACATTATTAATAAGATCAAATCTCCTGACCTAGATATTTCTGAGTTATAGGAAAAGTCAACATTTTAGAAAAGCAACATATTCCACATATGAATGACAAAGAATAAAATGAAGAAACTCTCTTTTACTCATGTGCATACAAAGTTCAACTAACATGCTTTGCTGAAAAAAATATATTAAAATGTATATTAAAACCATTTGTAATCTAGTTATACAATAAACATCATCAGCACGAGATGTCTTGGAATCCCTAAACAATTTGAATACAGACGCACATACATATACATTATTATACAATTTGACTTAACTGATTTTATTCTTAATGCAAAAGTATTTTCCAGGGGTTTTTTAGGTAAGACTGCAACATTTATATTGCACTCTGCCAAATCAAGATACCTGTATGCAGGGCTTTTTTTCAGCCGGAACG